>NW_005842680.1:753225-764755 GCF_000455745.1 Alligator sinensis | reverse complement strand
ATTTCTGTGGCAGCTGCCGCCGCAGAGAGCTCAGTCAGCTGGGCTGTGTGGGAAAAAGCAGAGAGAGGTAATTCAGCTCCTTCTAATTGATTTCCAAATGTAGCAGAGAATTGCAGGTAATTTCCTTTTACACTTTGCATTCATCCAGAATTTGGGAGGTAAATACAATGAGAGGTGACAGCACACTATACAAGGCAAGGAGAAAAAAAGGCCTTGGCAAGTGTCTAGACTGTTTCTTTCCAGAGGCACAAGGAAGAGAAACCACATGTACATATCTCATTATTTTGATTTAAAATATTTCTCTGCAGCTGGTCACAAAAGAACCCTTCAAATTATTTTTAAAAATCCGAGAAGCCTTTCTTTTTTTTATGCCTTAAACATGCAGCAAATGAATGATTGCGAATGTCCTAGTTTAGCTATAATAGCAAAAGTGCTAGAATCAATCAACCCGTGGCAAATGTGTGCATCCAGGAGTGGCTGGGAGGCAGCAAGTGCAGAGCTGCACTATTTTATTTTAAATAACGGTTACCCCCCACTTGCATCTGAAATATTAAAATTACTTTTAATAGCAGGTGCCATGCTGATGCAATATGGAGCATACTTTCCTGTGAGGAACAGAAGCCCGGATCCCAAACTGCCGCAGAATTGTGTCCCTTGGGGAATGTGAGCTAGGTCAGGGCAGATATAAGGGACTTGGGTGCTTTGAACATCACCAGATAAAACAAGCCCCTGGCAGCGCTCAGCCTGAGAGGCCTGGGCTATGCATGTGCGCTGCATATTGTGCCAAGATCGATCCCAAAGTAACTTTTCTCACATGCATTCTCCATGTCACACCAGCTTCCTTGGACCGCCTCGTGCAAAGGCCACCAGGACGTGTTGCAAAGGAGGAGCCCTGGGAAATCCACTACAACCTGGTGATCTGGAAGAGAGACACGCCGCTGCCTTGTCTGGGCTGCGCGTGGGAAAGTCCCGGGGGTCTGGCGGGGACTGACCTCACAGGGCTGCACAGAAGCCGTCGCAGCTTCCCCCATGGAAACTGGTAGAGCGAAAACCCTTCTGCACCCATTTCTGTGCCAGCCTCTAGTTCACAGAAACACAGACCCACCGAAAACGAGGGCTGGGAGGGACGCAGGAGGTCACATCTAGTCCAGCCCCTGCTCCAAGCTGGACCAGCCCCGACTACATCACCCAGCCAAGGCTTGGTCTACCCAGGTTTTGAAAACCTCTGAGGATGGAGACTGCACCACCTCTCTGGGGAGCCTGCTCCAGCGCTTCATCACCCTCCTCAAGAGAAAGTTTTTCCTAATCTCCAACCTCAACCTCCCTTGCTGCAGCGTGAGCCCATTGCTCCTTGCTCCAATGGCTTCCAGGGGCTTATTTTGTCTGGTGATGTTCAGTAGGACGGGTTCCTATGGGATGGACACTCATCCCGTTAGTGTGGCTATGCAGATATCACCTCCCCGCCCCCGGCTGGCATTTGATAACGGCCTTCCAGTACACATTTGAGCCTGTGCCAGGTGGTTTCAGCGTGCTCTGCCTGTGGGCAGCCACGGGCTGGATGTTTCTTCTCAGGAGCTGAGAAAATCCGAAGCAGGGAGTGCAGGGAGAAATACAGCCCTGAGAAGGGCAGGGGCTGGGATTCCCCGTGCAGAGGGTCCTGCACCGGGACTATGCAATGCTCGTCGCTTAGCCAGGACGTCAGCGATGCCGGCGCCGCGTGCTGCCTGGGAAGGGGTCAGTGTCGCCCTTCGCACCGCAATGGCCCAGCTAGACTTTTAGGCCGGTCATTCAGGCCGCCGTCCACCTTGCGCAGCCCTCCTCTTCGCAGGACAAATGCACGGCAGCTGGACCAGGGCACCTGAATAAATGCCTTGCTGGGGGAGACTTGGAGATGTCTTAACTATTTTAAAACATTGCATTACAAACAAAGGGTAAAGGAAGTTGTGGGTTTCCAGGGAGGCTACTATATCATTAATCTTTAAACATTAAAAGCTACAATTATATCTTTTCTACTGAGAACTGGCACTTAGACACTCACAGTCCTGGAAGTACCCCAGGAGTAATGGCAGCTACTTATTAAAGCAGACAAAGGAAGCGCTGACTCTAATTTGTCCTCTAGTCAACTGTCTTAGTGGTGAAGCTTGTAAAGTTAGTTAGAAATGCAAAGTAATAAAGAAATTAGGGGGATTCTAAAATTAGTCCAAATGATTTTACAGCTGTTGCAAAGGGCTGAGCTAAATATAAACGGAGGAGAATGGAGACTCTCCCGTGCTAATTGCCTAAAGCGCCGGGAGCTCGAACAACAATATTTCCCAGTTTATTTGGTGATGTTGCTATTCAATACTTCCCTCCTGCAGAAGTACCTGGACCTTCTGGGCACCTTTTTATTTTCTCCTTCTAGTTTTTGTTTCCCTAAAACTAATGTATTTTCTTTTAGTAGTGACCTACTTTTTTTACAGAGCTCACTGAACCTGGTCCGTAAGCAGGGGGAGGTAATCGTACCGTTCACCAGCTCCCTGAAAGCGGCCAATGCATCTTTTAAAATAAGTCTCCAAAAATGCACGTGGGTGGTGCTTTCTTATCCCTAGAGACCAGCCAAGCCGTCTCTCGGACTGGGTGACCGTGGCGCAGGGGATGCTGCTGCGGCCCCCAGCCCTCTGCTCGCTCTCAGCCGCCCCTACCCGGTGAGCGGAGAGCCCTCGAGCGTTAGTATTCTGCCCGCGTGGTGCGAAGGCGAAGGCAGCCTGTTTAGGAGGAGGGTCTCATTGATTAAGCTAAGTATTCTGCATTGTGCCCTGAATCCCAAATGATGAAGCGTCTTGATGAGCTTCTTCAAACGCATGCACAGAGGCAGCAAAATGCAAAACCAAGAGAACAGGAAGGTGCCAAACGTAGGGGTGACCTTGAACAAGGCAGCGCAGAGCTGCAGTGCCCGGGGCACGGGCCTGGTCTAGCGGATGGAGAAGGAGAGCTCAGCTTTAAGGCAGCGGTTCTCAGCCCGTCAGACACAAGGCATCCCTCGTTAGATTCAAGTCAGACAAGGTTCTTTGGGTAAATGTGATATCTTTTCTTAGATCAACTCAAATAGTTGGAACATTTCTTCTTTGCAAGCTCTTTCGGGTGCAAATACCCTTCATCAGGCTGAGGAAGCATCTGCAGTTGGTCTGTGCTCTTGATCATTAGATTCAAGGCACTTTTCATTAGACTCCAGGCATCCCCTCCGCATATGCCAGCTCTTAGTTTCCATTCGCTTTTTTTTTACTACGGAAAAATACAGGCAATTCTTCTGGTGCACAGATCTCCGCAAGACCGCAACAGGTCAGCGTGCTTTTAACCCTCTGGATTCCTATTTGAAATCTCTGGGTTTAGCCTGGGAGCCACACTTGCACCTCTAGCAATGCTAACGATGTGGAGCACCCCACGGCACCCTTGGGAGGCTCCCCAACACCCTGTTGAGCATCATGCCGGCGCCTGTTCCACGAGCAGCTCTCGTTTTGGGGGCCTTTCCCTGCAGAGAGCGCTAAAGGAGAAGTGAAAGCATCCCAGGCCGGGTGGTCTTCCCAGCAGCAGTGCCCAGCAGGAGAAGCTGCGCATGTGCACAGCTGCGTGTCTGGTGTATGACGCATCTGCTGCACTTAAGGCTGGGCCTGAGCCGAAGGCCATCAATGTCCAAGGGGTTGGGATTAGGCCCTGAGACCCCCAGGCCGGGAAAAGATGTGAGGCCAGTCATCCAGACTGACCTCCTGTACCATGCAGACCGCCCCGGGCACCAGAAATGCCCCCAAGCAACACCGCTGTTCAGCTCCTCCGTCACCTCGCCCCGACGGGTGCCTTCACGGCAGCTGCCAGGTAACGACTCTCTTCATCGGCTACCCAGGGGAGAGCGAAGGAGAGAACCGCAGACCTCCCTCCCAATCGGCGCCCAGCATCTCACTCGGCCCCCCGCCTCATGCATAAAGCTGCTGAAATCTATCGGTTTAAAAAGGCCTGTATGGATTTTCTATTTCCTTCGCGTGTCAGAATAGAGATTACACGCTCATTTCTCAGAAGCTGAAGAGCGGCGCACAAAAGCCTTAACAATGGCTATTGTCAGGGGAGAAAAACACTCCCCATCCATCTTCGATCAGCTTCATCTGAGCCCTTTGAAATTTGTGATTATGCTCCAGGACGGCGAGGAGCAGAGGATAATGGCGAGAAAGCCTGACAGACCCAATCAGGAGCTGAACATCTCATTACGCTGAAAAAGCAGGGTTTTACCTGCGATGGCCAAGGTGCCATTCTTGCCCCATGGACAGTCTCTGAGCCAGCAACGTCTGTCCAGGCTCGGCCTGGGTCCCGACAGCAGTAGGGATGAGGGCTGGAAGGGACCTCCCGGCCGAGACGCAAAGAGAAGGGCACGGCTCGGAGAGGAAGGGCCGCCAGGCCCTGGGCAGCGAGGCTGGAGGACATGGCACAGAAGTCAAAGCCCCCAGGCCCCTGGTGCCAAATTCAGGTCTTGCTTCTGGACTCGTGCACTGCAGGGTGGCTCTCGATTTTGGTGGAGTTACTCTGGGTTCACGCTAGGGCACAACACAGCAGTCTCGGGGCCAAACCCGTGTCTGGTGGAGCAGACTTGGCTTCGTTGACAGCAGTGGAGCTGCGCTAATTCATACCCCACGCGGCGTCTGATTTTGACATAGCGACTTTAAAAGAGCTGTGCCGATTGATCCGGCCCATTCACCATCAATCTAACATGGGTGGACTCCTAGGGCTCTGAAAAATGTCCTCTTCCATCCTTCAGCTTAATAGCTCTTAGTTGCTCCGAAAGTGCTTCCATTTCCAGATAGCCGCACTCATGTATAGGTGTCCAATCTATACCCTCTCCACTAATAGCCCATTAATTAGCTATAGTGCACTTCCCTTATATCACATTTTCATAACGGCCAAATGAATTCTTCACTAGTAGCACCGAGAGATTTAATGATCGGCTACTTATTTTTCAATGATTATTTTTATTGTCATTCCGATAAATCCAGCAAAATAAGAAGCATCAGGTAATGAGACACTTGGTATTAATAAAAAATACTGCACCGTGGTAATGATCATATAAGCAAAAAGGGGGAAGTGGGAGAATGTGTGACAATTTATTTCTGGGCTTAGCACGCTGACCTTCATGACTCACACATGAGTTATAGAATTCATAGATTCATAGATGCTAGGGTCGGAAGGGACCTCAGTAGATCATCGAGTCCGACCCCCAGGATGGGCTGGTCCCTTGCACAGTGTAAATAAATTGTATGAGACACTAACGTTGTTCTGCCTCTGCTCACTCCTTCTGCTCTTGGATTGAGACGCGGTGCTGTCTCAGGGTGGGGATGGATGTACAGTGTCCGAGGGCCAGCACTTTCCTTTTGACCTGGTATCCGTAAAGCAGACCTCAGGAGCGCACCGCCCCTGCTCGAGGCAGGACGGTCCCTGCGCTGTTGGCCCTTCCCCAGTTGCCGTGCACATCTGGGCCTGAACACAGCTGGGCCCCGCTGCTGGATTCACTCCTGGCCAGGGCACTGTAGCAAGCGGGTCTGGTCTCCAAACAAGCTCTCCTTGCAGCCTGAGCTCGGCCGCTGCAGAAGAGAGGGTTTCGCCTGCCACGCGGGTGCAGGGATCCCAACCCAGCCGCGGCTCCCGAAGCCGCCCAGGCTCTCAGCGACACCAGGGCACATGACAGCGCTCTGGGAGCACCCTGTAACCACCCCACTCATTGCCCAGGGCTCCCCTGCCACTAACTGCACACAACCCTGACACCCCACGACACCGCTTGCAGCCAGCAGCAGGATGGGACCGTTGTGAAAGGCAAGCAAGGGCTGGGAGGACTCCGAAGTTCAGCTCTCAAAGCCTTTTTAATTGAGTTCATTTCCATACGCTACAAGGCTCAGCAGAACAGGTACCTAAAGGGTGACAGCAGCTGTTTGTTGTGTAGCTTTGTCAGAGGAGAGGAGAGTGGGTGAGTGCAATTAGCCGACAGCACGAGGCTGATGAAGTGGCTAATGAGAGATGCAATGACATGTTTTTGTATCTTGGAAAGGAGAAGTGCATGTGAAGCGGCCGTGTCTCTCGCCCGGACTGGCGGGATCATCTGCTGCGGAGCCCTCCGCCGGGGACCGAAAGGTTGCAGGTGTCAAACCCTGAAGCTCGGAGGGAGAAATCAGCCGCGTTATGTTGCTTCGTTTCCAGTTCCTGGAGCTGTGAATTGCAAACTCAGCCGGGGTCGTCTTCCTTGGGCTGCGTGGGGAACTCAGCTGAAGTCTTCAGACCCAGTCCCCAGAGGATGCAAGTCGGTGCTGCCTGAGCCAGACCTTACCCCGGCTCAGCGCAGTTGTATCACAACACAAGGAAGCCCCCCTGGAAGCTCCACCTTCATTACGGCCGTGTTTTAAAACAAATATTAGCTCTTGCTCCTCTGGAAATGTGCTGATCTGAGCACAAAGCCAAATGCCGTCAGCGGTTTCTGTGCGTTGTATTTTTCTTATTTATTCAGGCATTCCTCCTCGAGCAGCCCTCGTTGTGGTTTCTGGACACCAGCCCTGTTGCATTTCCCCGGCTACCACGTGGCGTTCACGTGGTAAAGAAATCCTAGTGGGAAATTAATACAGAAATCAAAAGCCCTTCTTTGTTAGCATCAGCCGTTTACACTTAAGGGCATCATTTCACCCAAATTGTGTATAAGGAAATGAGATGCAAACTCATTTTATTGTGGAATGAGAGCCTCAGTCCTCTGAAAATCAATTTGGCCTATGACTATGCCATGCTGGGGAGGCCGTGAAGAACATTATTCTTTCAAACAAGATTACATATTACAGCTCTTTCACTGGATCATATTAACAACACTTACAGAAAACCCACATTATGATCAAAGCGCTGTAATACACTCAAGGCACCTGGAGAATCATGCTGCCTCCTCGGCGGGTGCAAACTGACTTCAGCGGAGCGACGCTGGTTTATGCCAGTTCAGGATCTGGACAAAAACGGGGAATCTTCCCTGGACCAGGAAAAATCCTGAGAGACTTCCCCAGAGCGGGACGATTGCACGTACATTTTGGTTTTGCTTCTGGGACATAGCCCGGGTTGCTGCCGTCTTCCCCTGCGCTCTGCTCCAGGACGCTCCCCTTTGCACGCGGGCGTGGGGCAGCGCCACGCTCCCAGCCGGGCTGGCACATCCACGCAGGGATGACCGGGCCAGCGTGAGGCCACGCCGTCAAGCAGCGGATGGTTTGTAGCTCGAGACGCTATTCATCTAGCAGCGTGCCTTCCTACCTTCTTCGGCTTAAAGTGCCCTGACCTGCCGTAACCTTGGCATCCGTACAATACCCCTCTCATTTAATGAGAGCGCGTTCCCCGCAAGGAGCCTGACACCCCCATCATTTCAGTCCGACGGGATGAGAAATCGCTGGCCCTTAGAGCAGACGATGCGAAGAACACGTTAGTGAATGATTTGGCATCTGCTCGTTAGGAGTACATTTTTTTTTTTGCGATTAAATGAATCTTGGTAACCGCTGCCACAATTGACTTCTTGTGAACGTTCAGGCGGGAGACGTTCTTTTATGACTCGAGTTCTTGGAAAGCAAATTGTGGGCCCTGAGCCAAGGTTTAATTTAAGTGCAAAATGAAATTCATTTCGACTTGAAGAAGCGGAAGTCCTTCATAAGAGGCAGGACATCCAACCACGGAAAAGAAACAGCGCGGCAGCACCTGGTTCACCAAACCCCGGAGCCAGGCCTGGAGTTTCAGCTCTCGAGCGTGGTGACAACTCGGTGAGCCTCTCAGATGCTGAAACACGCTCCCATGTATTAATCAGTTTAATGTGATTGAACAAATGAATAAAAAATCAGTTTGTTTGCAGGGAATTTGCATCAAAGAAGATTCTAAATTTGTTGAGTAAAGCATACATTACAAATGGTCTGTGCTGCTCCATTTATCTGATATACTGCATGGGTTTCATTCGCAATGGTCCAGCAGCTTATGGGATGATGGAGGAGCATCACTGCTGTTAAAATTAATCGCTGGTTTTCCTTGTAAAGTCGCAGTAAAAGTATGGGAACTGGGGCAGCTGTTCAGGTGGGAAGGAAGGGAACGGAGACAGATATCCCGGTGTCCCTTTCTGTCCCCAGGCTGCTCTGACCAGCAGGATGCTCGCTCCGTTTTCTCCCTGAACGGGGGCCCTAATTCATAGCTCTGCCCCTCAGCAGCGGCACGGGGAAAGCCCTGCTCGTGTCCCAGCCTTGCAAAAGCTTGACGTGGCCTGCATTTCAGAGGGCGAAACCAGCCCTGCAAGAGCGTCCAAAACCCACTGCCCCGTTTTTTACCCTTCTGGGCCGCGGCATCTAACATTTTTCTTGCCTGTTTTACAAAAAAGTTCTCATCGTTGCTTTATGCTTCATACATTTGAAGAAAAAAATCACCTAGCTCTTTTGAGACACGCAGCTCGCACAGGCCCACACGTACATAGAGCTGTGGACACGGCACGCTTGCCCTGGGCTGGTCTGCCGGGCTGGCCGACCCTCTCCTTTGGAGCAGCGAGTTAGCAAACCATCCATCTCTACCTCCACCGGAGGAAATCCAGCTTGTAATTTCCCCTGCCATTTCCTTCTCCTCAATCAGCAAGCTAAAAAACAATTCGGTTCTCCTACCTGTCCATCCTCAACCCTCAGACGTCCTGCTGAGTTTGCAGGCTGAAAGGACAGTGAATAATACCGAGCGTTACAGGCACAAAGCTTCAGAGCAACGCACCCGCCAGCCCGTTACGGCAGTCCTGCATTCAGCAGTGCCACCCGCTTTACATCCGTGCCATATCGCACTTGGCATATCCCTTGTTTGCTTTTTGCAATCACAGATGTCCTAGTACGAGCTTATGACTCCCTTGTTAGGAGAGAGATGTTGCGGGTAGCACCCATGCAGGCACCGTGATGAAAATACTTCAGACGTGTTAGTTTGCAGGGAGGTTGCCGCGGTGGAGAAAGTGCAGCCAGCTTTGGCTCAACGTGGCCGCGGGGTCCAGGGCTGTCACCCGGCGCCGTCCCAGCTGCGGCTCCCGCGCGTCCGTCCGAGGGCTGCCCTGGCAGCGTGCCGCGGTGGCTCTTGAATGCCAACCGCCCTCCCTGGTTCACGTCTAAATCTCATTTTCAAGCCTTTTGCCTCGTGGCGGGCTCTCGAGTCTCAGAGACGTTTACAGCTCTCTGCAGCTCCGTCGTACGTGAGTCCACGCTGCTGGTTGTCAGCGAAGCGCCTCTGGGACGTCTGTGTTTCCCCCACCCCAATGCAACAGAAGATCTTGGGCAGATGGGAAGGCAGAGACCGTCTTTGGAAATCTGCCGAGAAGCATTGAGAGGAGGAGGGGGAGTGCCTTGTGTATTATAGAAATGGATATTAATACATCGTCATCATCGATAATCCATCAATAATCACGCATTCCCTTTTGTTAATAATACGGCAAGGTCTCAAGTGGCCCCGGTGCTGGCTAAGCACCCGTCGACTTTAGGAGGACAAGACAATACTTCGCACCCTGGAGAACAAGGCAGGACGTGAGAATCAGCGGCTTTCCCAATGCACACAATTTATCCCGCTGTTACGGAGGCCCCAGGTCCAGTGTCGAGGGCGTTGCAAATGCAACAGCGCACCTCGCTTTGCTGCATCGCCTCCGTGGCCTGTGCTGGATCCCGAAGTGTTTTAGACTCACCGCAGGCTGATAGGGGCTGCCCCCAGGACACCCACCCCCCCACCCACTGCTGGGCTGCTCTTGCTGGGGGGCAGCCGAGCTATCCAGAAGGGTGTTTGTGTCCAAAAGCTTGCAAAGAACATTTTTTTGGCTATTTAGTTGGTCTAATAAAAGATATCACCTCTACCCAAAGAACCTGGCCTGCCTGTGTCCTTGGACCAATGCGGCTACACCCGGGAGGAAGGGAGCAGGGCCGAGACAGTCGTGGGCTGGAAGGGAGCGCTCCCCCGTCCCCCTTGAAGGGCTCCTTGGCTGGACCGGTCCCCGAGGAGCTCCGGAGAGCCATGTCCAGCTATCCTCAGCTAAGAGCAGGCTGCAAAAGCCGAGCAAGACCGAAAGGAGGTAAATCAGAGTCTCGCCCTGGAAAGAAATGAGCTTGGCAGCCGCCCCCTCGCCCAGTCGTGTAAGATCACCTCACTGGTGGCGTGTGGCTCGGGGGTGTGCATGGAAGTGCGACGGGCGAGAGTCTCGTGCCCTTCACCTGGGAGCTCCCAGGGTCAAGCTGTGCGTGGGGCCTGGTGGAGGCCACCAGCTAGTTAGTTAGCCCAGGTAAACCTACTTGAACAGAGCAGCATTGTCCATTGAAGGGCTTTTGGCAAAAGTAGTGTTGCTCCCAAAACTGAAATTTGTCCTTTTTTTTAAAACTGAATTTTTCACCCATTGAAAACTCCCAGCCCAAATATTTACCGCCACGGGCTGAAGTTCTCCAGTTTTTGCAGGGCAGAAAGCAGTCGGATATTTTGGGCTGTGGGGGTGCTGACAACCGGTCGCTTTGTTCTTTTAAATGAGAGCCTGACAAAACTGTGGGGAAAGTGCAGCAAAAAGGAAAAATGTTTCATTTTCATCTTTTTCAGGGGGAGAAAAGAGCAAACGCTTCCCCATCTGCTGCAACAGATAGGATTAAAGCACCTCCTTTCTCAACCTCATGCAGCACCGGTTTTGTTGGCCCCTCGTGCTACATTTTCCCGCGAACACCCAGCGTTTCTCAGCGCGCCGCGCAAGCACCCATCACCCTGCTCCATCTATGGTCAGATTTAGTAGCTCTGCAATGAAATGTCTGTGAACATACAAAGCATCAGTTCAGTGCCTTGCTTCAAAGCAAATCTCCTCCTTCCCTCTCCCTCAAGCCTTTATTAATATGATTAATAATTAGGGAAAACACACCTCAGCTTAGGATAAAATAAATATGTGAAGACAAGACAGATCTAATAAACCTGGAGAGAATTTATGATGTGCTCAGATGTCATTTTGCTAGAGATAATGTTGCACAGTAATGTTGATTTGCAGGAACGAGAGCCATATAATTTATCCTGTCAATGTACATAAGAAATCTTATCTACGTGGGGAATGACTGATGGCCTCATGAAAACTGGCAGGGAAACAAATAAAATAATTTTGTCCTTTAAAAAAATATCTAATTATCATGTCCTTGTTGGTGACAATGTGGAGGGGCGAGAAGCATGCCAATGTCTGGGCGGTAGACGCTTGGTTTTTGCTGAAACTTGCTGTTGGGTTTGACCATTTTAAAAGTTTTCTGAGTGTCTCAAACTAATAATTACAGCTCTCCGCTCTCACGCAGGCTGCTGCTCAGAGATGGGTTCGGGTGCGGAGGCGTGCGTGGCTTTGCTCCCTCTCGCCTTGCTCTCTGCGTCTCACCTTACGGAAATGTGCACAAGCTGGGACTGATGGCAACGTGCTGGGCCCCCGCGCCGCGGTGCTGACCCACCCCGGCCTCGCCGGGAAGCGCTTTTGTCACATGATGATATTGCTGCTTTAAGGTAT
>NW_005842680.1:750284-753194 GCF_000455745.1 Alligator sinensis | reverse complement strand
CGCTCTTCTCAATGAGCCCTTATTTACTTGCTCAGCCTAGCCGGTTCGAAGGAGCAGTTTCCCACCAGGAAAATGCTGTTCTGTTGGAATCCAAATTTGCAAGTGCCGAGGAGATAATAAGGTGATGGGGGACAGCTGACATGAGTTTGTCAAGAACAGATCATGTCGAACCAATCTAATTTCCTTCGTTGACAGCGAAACTGGCCTTGTGCATAAGGGGGAAGCAATAGATGTGATGTATCCTGCCTTTCAGAAGGCTTTTGGCACTTTCTACATGACATGGGCATAGGCAGGCTCAGGAAGTGCAGTCTCTGTGCAGCCAGCACCCACTGGCTGCACGCCTGCTCCCAGGGACTCGTTACCAGCGGTCCCGGTCAGACGGGAAGCTCAGCTCCAGTGGGGTCCCCCGGCCCCAGCCTCAGCCCCATTCACTCCCGTGCCTCCGCTACTGGCTTGGTTGATGGAATAGTGGCGCCCGCTTGGGAGGTGGGTTGCAGACGTTTTGGGGGGTCAGACATTCTAGACGTTAGACATTAGGGCTTGAAGGGACCTCAGAAGATCATCGAGTCCAGCCCCCAAGGCCCAGGGTGGCCAGCGTGGGGGCGTTGTCAGATGTCGGCACAATCGTGACAGCTGAGCGCGGGAGTTCGGGGTCTCCCAGACGAGCCCAGGAGAGAACGGCACAACTGCGAATGGCAAATATCGGGCTGGGCTTCCCGGCAGACAAGAAGCTGGGATACAAGCAGACCCCGAGTGAGCGAGTCCAGCGCGGGAAGCTGTTGCAAAACAGGCAAATCTCATTCTGCGCTGCGTGAAGAGGAACACTGTACCCACGAGGCCTTTATTCAGTGCTGGTGAGGCTGGACCCGGGGTGATGTGTCCAGCTTGCAGCAGCCTGCTTTAAGACAGGTAGGGACAAACTGGAGAGAGCCAGGCTGGAGGACAGCCCTGAGCCCAGCAGGAGAGTCTGAACTGCGATATCTTAAAAGATGGAAGACGCTGGGTTGGTTTAGCCTGGGAATGAGAAGATATGATAACAGCCTCCCAATATGTCAAAAGGGTGTCTGTTGTTCTCCATGGCTGGAGTTGGGGAAGAGCAAGAAGAAATGGGATTAATTGTCATCAAAGAGGAGCGAGGATGAGTAGGAGGAAAAATACCCCCAGTACAAGGCCAGTGAAGTATGGGGACAGGCTGCTGCAGGTGCCACCCTGGCACTGTAAGGAGGGGGCAGCTGAGACCGGGCGAGACGCAGAGACCGGGAAGGCCGCGGCGCCCTTGACTCTGCCACAGAGCAGGGGCAGAGCTGGTGCCATCCTGTCCAGCCCTACATTTCTACGCTTCTCACTGCCGTGGTGCAATGCAATATATAATACAAACCATCAAGTGGAAATTACGCATTTAATGTTATTGAAATAAAACTACCCCCCGCCCCCCTCATTATGGTCTTTGGTGGAGCATTTGAATTGCACATCGGAGCAACACCAGGTTTGGACATGTCTAAATCCTGCAAGAAGCAGAATCTCTGCTCTGTGTCCAGCTCTGACCAATAGCAGATTTATTATTGCAGCAACGGCAAGGAATTGGTGGCTCGAATTATTGTGATGCACGGTGCCCGTTGTTCAGAAAGGCTCCTGGATGTCAGTTCAATGCACTTGCACAATATAGGCATCTCTGTTGCTTTCATGATCACCATGGTATCTGAGCATTAATCATTAATGCATCTAAACATCAATGCCTTCAGTTTCCCTTGGAAGGCAGAGAAGTGAGAGTTGCTCTGGCTCCCTTTTGCACAGGGTAAAACCAAAGCCCGAAGAGATGGTGCCACTCAATGTCAGCTGCAAAGTGAGCCTGTCGCAGAGCTGGGAGCAGGGCCCGGGTTTGCTGTCCTTCCTCCCAGTGTTAATCTTAATTCCAGCACCCTCCTGCCCCCACCTGCCTTTCCACCCGAGAAACCCTGCTCTCTTGCTGCATGCGGGATGCACATTCAAGGCTCGTGCGTTCGGGAAGAGGAAAGGCAAAGCTGGCATATAAAGATGCTCTCCGCAGGTAAAGAGCAGGCCGTGTCTGACTCGTCAGCAGGCAGGAGCCCTCTTCCCGAATTCCCCAGAACCCGCTGCAGACAGCATGCGCTCTGTTTCCATTATATCACTTTAGTGATCACAATACAGAAGCACAGTTTGCCTCTGCAATATGTTCAGCGAAGTAATATACTGGCACATGTGGGAAATGACAGCAGACTTTGTGATTGATAAGGTTGGCTCCTCTGCATTCAGCTTTTCCGGCAGGAGGAGGAGCAGGTCGAGAGTACGTGGCCGTGGCAGGTGCTGCGTGCACCCGCTCGGAGATGCGGGACTGCGGCGATGGCAAGCAGGCCCCGGCGCTCGCACAGACGCAGCTTTACTCGTGCAAAATACAACATCTTGCCTGTCTTCCTTGTTTGCTAAAGTGTACAGCTAATTAATTTTTTCCCTCTGAAAAAAACAGACTTAGTTGACATCAACACTTTTCATGGCAAAATGGTGCTTCTGATTAAAGGTTTAGATTTTGACAAGCAAAAATGCTCATTGCTCTTGGATTTTTTTAACTTAATATATTTTTTAAAGTCTGAAATGTTGAATTTGTCTGTTAACTATTATTTCTTTATTTATTGCAAGGGGCTCATTGGTTTGCTTGCTGCTGGATGCACCAGAGTGCATCTCTTGGGGCGTTGTCTTTCTTCGCAGGGGTTTCTCCCTTTCCCCCAGCTCCCGGCATCTTCAATACTTTCCTGCTTTGGAAATAAGTTGCAAAACTGGTAAAGGGGAAAAGTGGGTGGGGAAGCTGGAGCATCATCTACTTGACATCGTTCCACAGCAGAGAGGGAAAAGAAAACAGGGACATGGAAATGCAAAATGCTTAACCCCCCCCAC
>NW_005842680.1:738115-750253 GCF_000455745.1 Alligator sinensis | reverse complement strand
AACAAGAAAATACAAAGTGCTTCCCCCCCCCCCCCCGCCATGACATTTTGAAGCAAGAGACAACTCGCTCCTTGTGGACCTTGTGAAAAGGGAGCATCTTCAAAGTCGACATTTCTTTCACACAATTGATTTTTCCAAGTTTTGACCCAAGGTATCCAATTGTGATGAGTGCATTTTGCAACCTCCCCCACAAAAAAACCCACCCCCCCAAAAGCCCCCAACCCTAGGCAGAGTGAGTTGATTCAAATCTCCAGGGCGCTCCCACGATCCTTGGCTTCCCCCAAGCCGTGCGTCCCAGGCCGGGAGCATCCCTCCTGCATTGTGTTCATGTCTGCAGACTTCCTCCCTGAGTCTGGATGTGAAGACATGGCTCTCCCTGGAGAGGTGCAATATGCTTTGTTCAAAGTGCCTTAGTGACGAGCAAAACATGTTTGCCTGATGGGGTCACGCTGGGCAAATGCACGGCTCCGCACGCTCCAGCCTGGCCAGGGGATTGCACCGTGCGCATCCACCCGGACAGGAGCAGACTTCAGGTCCCAGTGGTGCGCTGAGCCCAGCTCACCGAAATGGGTTCGCTTTGCTCGCTGCAATTTGCAGCCGGGGACGTTATCACCCCTAGACAATGGTGGGGAATGGCTCGGTGAGGCCGAAGAGCAGGGCTGTTGAGTGCTGTGCTCCGCTCTGTCTGAGAAAGGTCTGAGACCCGCTCCGTGCGGATGAGGGAGTAAATCACAAGGAAAGAGAAACGGAGCCATTGCAGAGCCGCGCTTTGAAGCCACCGGCTCTGAAAGCCCTGCCTGGCGAGTGCCTGAACCAAGGAGCAGACGCACATTTATATCTTACATGTGCGACTGCAGCTGAGAGCTGGAAAGGTCACAGGTTTTGCATTTTTCCTGGTGCCGGCATGCCTGCTAATCGCTCCTTAAGCAGGGTTCGTCAGTGAAGAATAGTTTCAGTGGCAAAGCTGGAACCGGAGAGCTAGGTTAATAACACCTTATTTAGCAGAAAATTCCACTTGACTGGAGCCCGGTGGAGAAGAACTGGGATGGGATGAGGATTGATATCAATCCTGCAAAGCAGAGCATCTAAACCAGCAACCGAATGAAACATTTATAGCCGGGGCGCTGGCCTGCGCACTACATTATACTCTCGCCCGTGACGCTGATTAGTTAGCAATAATCTGAAGAGAAGGGTTTCTGCCTGTCTGCCTCGCACAGATATTTATGGTTAGGTCACAAAGTCTTTCTGGGCTTGGAGCTGCATGTGTGGGATAATTGGGATAATTAGGCCTGATAGATTGCAGACCAGCGGGCCCTGCTGAGAAGAAACCCCCCGCTGCGGCCAAGAGGGGTGCTTTCCCCGCCGGGCGGCCGCGACGGCGGTGGCACGGCCGTGCGTCTGGGTGCGAGGCGCTCGGCCGTTTCCAAATGCCCCCAGGAGCGGGAAGGCGAAGACACAAGTGCCCAGGCAGGGGCCGGCTCCCTGCAGAGATGCGGGGGCTGCTGGTCCTCCCTGGACTAGAAACCCCCCGGCTGGCCGGGGAAGCTGGTCCCAAGGGGTGAAAACCAGGGGAGGTATCCATATCTCGGGACAAGTGCCCAGGAAGACAGACATGCCGGCGAGATGGGAAAGCACAGACGGAGTCACGAGGGGCACTGATGCCCATGCCATCGGGCTGGGGGTGGGAAGTGATGTGTCGAGACCCCCGGGCTGGCGTGAGACAGGCAGACCCACCAGGCGGTCGAGGCTGGCAAGGCTGGGACATGGGCGTGCAGCAGAAGGCAAGGGGCAGCTTGGCCCTGCCTCTGCCTCCCCGATCAAACACAGGGAGAAGCAATCCCAGAGGGGAGAAGACGATGCACGTGCCCTTGGAGCAGCACGAGGCCTGGTCGGCAATGTCGTTAGCTTCCCCTGCCTCCTGCCCCGGCTCTGCCGCAGCCGGCGCACTCGCGTAGCCCCAGGCTCCCTTGCTGCGAGCCCCATGCAACCCCTCTGTCTTCAGTGGTGCTATTCCAGATTTACACCTTAGCAACTGGGAGAAGAGCAAGGCCCAGGAGCTTGAGCGCTGCTGCCTCCCTCGGCCCTCTCTGCAGGACTCGCGTTGTGCCGGATGGAGGATTTGGGGCTTTGCAACGAGCTCGTGGGGGTTTCCAGGAGGAGCAGTCCTGATATATCCACACAGCCGTCCTTCATCCTGCGCCGGGGAGAAGCGGGGACGGAGTCGCCTCTAACGAGACAGTTCTGTCGGACGCACCGGGGAAATCTTTCATGTTATTTTTGCAACAGATCATTTGGGTCTTTTGTTCTCCAGCATCTCTTTCCTTCTCACCCCCCCCCCCTCCCCATTCCCTATCAAAGCGGGGAAGGACACAGACGCACTTCGTTGTCCTCACTTAAAAGTTGCGATATGATCAGAAGTGGCAGGTGCGCCGAGGTGGAACGCCGGGAAGGAAAATAGCAAATAATAAACAGGTGCCGTGGCGCGATAAATACAGAGGATTAAATCAGAGCAGCGTCAGGGAACGGCCGCGCGGAGCTGTGCTGCAGATTTGCTTGTGGAAGAAATATCCCCAAAGCCCAGACCCTCGCCGGAGCTGCACAGCAGCCGTCCTGGGGGGCTCCGAGCTAGCGCCGGCACACGGCGCCTTTCCCTGGAGACTTCGCCCAGAGTCCTACACGCGTTAGCCCCGGTGGCTCTTGGCCATTGCCCAGCGCTGCAGGATGGGCTGCACAGGGGCTTGCTAGAGCTCAGGGCCCAGCAACGGCATCGATCTTTGGTGTCCAGGTAGCAGCAGCCCTCGCCGTGTCCTCTGCCCGGACTGGACCTGTGGGTCCGGCGCCGCAGCACTGCCTCCTCCTGGGGCGGAAACGTTGACCCCTCCGATGTCGCCGGGAAAGCTCCCAGTGGCACCGAGGAGGCCGGATCATGCCGTGGAGATGGCTTGAGGTTCATGCATGTCACGCCCATGTCAAAAGTGCACCCTGGTGTTTGTGGGATCTTCACAACCCTTGATAGAGAAAACCTGGATCTTTCCCCACTGCCTTGGCTGGCTTGTTTCATCTTAAATGGTGATTATGGTCTTCCGCGGGAGGGCGGGTTTGCCACTAGCTGTCCGCACCACGGCCGCACAAGCGGGGCCAGGCCTGGCTGGGCCTCTCTGGGCACGAGAAAGAATAAGGATGTCACCTGGGCATGACGAGGCACCGTTTCTACCAGAGCCACTTATGCCCATCCCTTCTGGGGAGCCTATGCCGAACGTGCAGGATATGAGTGATACAGGCTCTAAAGCTTTGCTTTATTTTCCTCCAGACCAGCTTTGACTTGAGCCCCGTGTCATTTTTATAGTGGCTTATAATAGCCTCGGTGGAGTTAGCAGTGATTTACTACCAGGAGGGACGCGTTTTAGGCGGCTTGTTTGGAGCACGAGCAGAAATCTGCAACTGGTTGAGATCTCGCCGGGGTTCGGCGAAAGGAGCGGAAGAGGAGCAGGCAGAGGCATATTGACTTCATGTCTACACCACCGCTCCGCCAGCGCTCTGCCTTCACGTGGTGCCTCGCGGCAAAGATTTGCAGGCGCGTCTCGTCCCGGCAAGGCAGAGCGGTCGGTGCTGGCGCGAGGGTGCGTCGCGTGCCCCGAGCCAGCCCGAAGCACCGTCGGCAGCACGAGCTGTCGTTGCAGTCCTGGCAGGACGGCTGTGCTGGGAAAGCACTTTCTGGACTGTAAAAGCAGTCAGGCAGGAGCGTCCCATCCCTGGGTCTCGCTCCCTCCTCTCGGTTTCAGCTCTCCGGCACTCTTCCAGGCTCATCTCTTCCCTTCCCTGGGCTTCTGTCGGCAATGAGCCGGGCTCCTGAGCCTGGCTCGAGGCCGTTGGCTTGCAGGTGGCTGAGCAGGTAATGGATGGATGCATTCGGGTCCATGGCTTCTGCTCAGCAAAGCCTTTGCATGTGCGTGGCCCATCGCTATTGAGCAACACGCTCGTGTGCTCAACGTCCAGCACGAGGGCTGTGCTGAAGAGGGGCCGGGCTGCCGGATGGGGACTGCTCTTCTACATCTGCCTCGTACATGTGCTGCTGAAACGCATGCATGTCATGGAGAAGAGAGAGAAAGGCAGGAGAAAAAAAATCCAACGAAAAGATCCATTTGAAGATGGCAACTGGCTAGGAGTTTCATAAATAAAAGCTCCATTTCCTCGTCCTGACCCGGCTGCGGGGCCTGGCTTAGCCGTGACCACCCGAGGAGAGGGCGAAGGCACTTTCCCGTTTCCCTCTATCTCGGGTTGTCAATCTTCCCCTCATTAAAGGCAGAGCAATATGTCAAAGGTAGCAGCTCCCCGCTACTAAATTCCATCCCTCCCAGCGCACGCTCCCCAAGCAAGTGCTTCATGTTCGTTAAGGCTCGTTTTCAAAGTCACTGAAGCCGGGGCTCGCAATAAAGTGCAAATGCCAGGCTGTTACAAGAGACAGGCTGGGGATGGGAGGGAGGGGGAACGAGTTTTTCACCATCATCCCATCTTTAAAAATTGATAAAAATAAGATTAACAGATGCCTCTGGCTGTGAGACTCCATCACCAGTGAATCGTGCCTGCACTCAGCACATCTCCATGGCAACTTGCTTATGTGGCCTGAATAGATGAGCTCGGAAATTAGGGTTACTCCAGGAGTACCTGGGTATCGCTGCGGGATTGCAGGGCCGGCCCAAGCCACGCACCCGTGAAAGCAGCCATCACGCTGCCAGGCGCGGCGAAGGAGGGCGGCATCGTCCGGCAAGTGGCTCCGCTTCTCCCTGGGAAGGGCTGGGCAGAGTCGGACGCCTGGCACAGAAAGGGCTGGTTTCTCAAATCGCTGCGAACTGGCGAGGGGCTGCGGGCGTCCCGCCCCGGAGGCCGTGCCCGGAGCTGGGTGGCAGGGCGCGGTGCAGGGACGTTTAAAGGGAGCGGGTCGGGCTGGGAGCAGGGAGCTCTCTGGCTTGGAGACGCCGGGAGGATGCTGTCTGGAGGGAGCCGGATCTCCACTTGCCCCCTCCGATTACCGCGGGCCGCAAAGGCCTGGCTCATTTCTGCGGTCCACATGCGTGCGGCGCGGCGCTGCCTGGTGTCAGCGGGGATGCTCCAGATTTCTTCCCCGGCTTCTCATCGCTTCCCTTCACTCGCACCTCGGCAGCTCTCTCACGACCCCGACCCCTTCCCCGTATCTGGAAGGGCCTCGCCGCCCCGGGCAATCTGGCCGCTCCATTTTCTGCCACGACACATCTTCTGAGCATTGATTTGAATCGGCTTGTGCCCACGAGCAACCCTCTCCTGCTCTCTTACCTCTAAGGCATATGAGAAACAACCGCGGGACTTCAAACCAACCTGCCGCCTGCCTACAAGATGAATTCCCGGGGTCTCTGCTACCACCACTGCCCTGCCTCCATCCGTGGCGGATGATCATCTCCTCTTGGGACCATCATAAAACCTCGTGCCCCTGTGACACTACGGCGGCAATAATGTCCCCAAAAAGCGATGTTCATGATCCGACAGCGGAAGCTGGAGGAATTGAACTCAGCCGAGCGGCTGTCTCCTCCTGAGATTGCAGGCGCTCTTTTTAGACCAGAAAGGAAGGGAACCAACCCTCTGGGAAAAGCATCCAGCATTTCCTCTCCATTGCAAACCTCTCCCCAGTTTTGAGGCAATACCCAGTGCAGCTCCCCTGTGTTTAATGTTTTTCCCCTGCCTAAAGCCTCAACCACTTTGGAGGTTTTATATTCTCTCTATTGATAATTGATGTTCAGTAAAGTGTGTGCTAATGAGACGGGGGCTCTTCATTTCACCCATGAAAAGATTAGTTATTGACAATAATCAAAGCGCAGATCTTTAGCTGGGTAAGTTCAGTTAATTCTGTTACATGGGAGTACATTGATTTGTTGTCACAAAGCATTTGTTAGCCAAAAGGCATCTCTTCACGATGAAAAGAGGAAAAAAAATAAACCCTGCCGAAGTGTAAAGTCCTTGCAAATTGGACAAACACTGTTTTACAACTGGGCTGCATGGTCCAGAAGCCAAGAGTGCCAGAGCCCGTTGACTTGTTGAACTCAAATCATTTTTCCTCCCATTAAGCTGCAAGGAACTGCTATGTTTCTCAAGGCACGCGGTCGCGGCGAGGCCGGTATAACGAGGTGCAAAACAGGAGTAGATAAATCCCTGGAGGATGGGTCCATGGGGAGATGACACAGCCCTAGGATGATGGCAGATGCCAGGGGGGATGGGACGGGGATGGGTCACTCCGGACGTGCTCTGCACAGCCCAGCTCCATCCCCTTTGCAGCCCCCCGGCAGGGCATTGAAGGCTGCTCTTCAATCCCCCTCGGTCTCCTCTTCTCCAGACTAAATCAGCCCAGTTCCCTCAGCCTCTCCTCACCCATCCTGTCCCCCAGCCCCACAACCACTTCCATCATGTCTGTGGATACCTGGGGCAGTTCTTATGTGCTTACTTAGTCTAGGCTCGCATGCCGCACCCATCCTCCTGTGCCGGGCAGTGGGCTGCGGAGGTTGGTATTCCCGGGCATCTTATATGAGAAAACTGATGGTGTCTGTTAGCAGCGGTCTCGGTGCAGACGATCCCACCTGCGTGCGGGGCCGGACGAGGCCCCGTCCCCACCCTGCATGTATGTGACGGTACGATGGTGCGGGTTTACTGCATCGTTTCTGGGAGGGATGCCAGTTTGGTGTATTAAGAAGGGGTGGAGAGGGAGTCTATTTGTGGCCTCAGAAATGGGAGGGTTACATGAATGTCTAGCCCTTGCCAAGCGCCAGTCTGAGCAATGCTAAATTGTGGGGCAGCCCGAGCACGAGGGATGCAGGCAGCTTCTTTTTAGCTGCCACGCCATGAGTCTCTTTACAAAACTGGCAGAAGGTCAAACAACATCAGCGTTGCTTCGTCCCCTGGATATTGGGACTTGCATGCCAGCTGTGAGGGGCTCCGGGCGGCGTGGATTAGGCGCCGGGAGAAAAAGAAAGAAAACTTTGCCTCGCCGCCAGCTCCGTATTCCCCCGTGTCACACACTTTGCAGAGAAGCAGGGCTTTGCTTTTAAGCTACATTTATTTAAATGTAAAATCTTTAGCTTAAATTGCAGTAGGTCTTGTGATATTTAATATCCAAAGCTAGGAAAGGTCATGGCTGTCTGAAAATAAAATGAGGTTTAAGCTCCAGATTCTGGGTGGCAGGTTTTATATGAAAATTTGGTTTAGAAATAGATCTTAAATCCATAAGGTCACTAAGAAGAACATTTTTCTTTCTCAGAGACTGATCCTTCCCAGATCTCAGAGGAGCAAAGGACATTTCAGAGGAGATGAAGCCAAAACTCCTATGTCTTCCTTTGTGCTCTGTGCAGTTACACCGTGCACTTATTACTTCACCGTTTATTAGCTGTGCCCTGACTTTATCCTTCATGTATTTGTCTATTATTTCTTTAGCTGTGTCAACTGAAGAGCTCCTGCCTCCAACATATTAGCTATTCTCCCACGCATCATTTTGAGTTAAGTTTGTGACCCGTGTGCTGTTCCACCTGTTCTTCCTGACACTCCCCGGTAGCCTGACAGGAGCTGCCATTTCTGGTCCCATCAGGCCCATCTCTCTTAACGAGCTCCTTGTTTTGTCTCCCCTGCCGCACCAGACGCAGAATGGAGTCGGCCAAGGCACGGCATGCTCCTTCGGGGCGAAACGGCAGCATTTCTAAATTCATTTCTGGCCCGAATCGGAGCAGGAAGCCCGGTGCCAGGGCGTTCTGCGGGGCAGCCGTCCTGGGACGTCAGACACCGGAGACGTCACCGGCGTATTCAAGTCCGAATGAAGCCAAAATGACATTTTGCAGTTGAATTGCTCGGTGCTGCTCTCACCTTAGCCTTTCCAGCAAATCACTTCCAGGGGCGCACCTGCCCTCAGCCTTTTCTCCCTGTCCGCCACCCTCTGCCCCAGTCACCCCCAGTCCCACCACTGCGCAGCTGCCCAGCCCAGACGCTCCGCGGGGGCGCAGACCCCGATGGCTGCGTCCAGGAAGGACGAACCTCCCGGACCTTGCCCGGGACGTGGCCCCGGTGGGTCAGGCCACCCGCCCCGTCTGCGAGGCTCTGCTCTGGGTCAGTACGTGCTGGGGACTCTGCACCGGCCCGCTACGAACGTGCCCGGGAAGCTCTGCCATTAGCAGCGATCCATCCATGAGAGCGGCTTATCACTTCTTCTGCAGGCAATAAGGGGGAATGTCTCCCCAGAGCAGCCTTCAGCTTCTCGGAAAGGATTCTCCTCTAAAACCCGAAATGGGCCGCTTCGCCGCGGCTCCTTAAATCCTCCTGCTTCACGCCCCTCTCCAAGAGGAGCGGCGCTGGGCTAATCACCTATTCTGCAGGCCGCGGCGATATGAAATATGCTTTTACCGTTCCCCTCCTCGGGCTGGGCTCCTCCTCTGCACACACAATGAGCTGGATTTCCCTCCTAGCTCTCCTTCCCCTTCGCATTAACCGCGGGCTCCGCGTATTTAATCATTCATGTCCTTAGCACTGGAGCCAGAGAGCCGCATGGAGCACGGGGCTAAATTATACACCGGTGCGCTAGCCGGCCGGCTCGTGTGCACCTGGTGTTTTGAATCAGTGCAGAGAGCCGGCATCGGGCTCCAGACGCTGGCCTGCGGCGAGGGAGCAGGAGCTCGGCATCCTCGCACTGCTGCCCTGGCCCTTGGCTCTGGCACCCTGACCCTGTTTGCTTCCCGCGGCCTCGTCCACCTTCCCCAGCCGGAGGTGACTGTGTTTGGAGGGAGCGCCGCTGGAGCGGGGAAGGCATCAGGCCCCCTCTCTTACATGCCTCCACCTGCCGACGACGCACGGGTCCCTAAAGCGGCGAGGGGCAGAGGCCGGGCTCCCAAACAACTGCATGAATGTAGTTCAGAAAACTGGGGAAAGCCTCATTTTTGCACTCCTGTGATCCTAAGGGCCACAGGAGCTGCTCTTGCTGACATTCCCAACAAACGGGAGCAAGTGGCTCCCGTATGTTAGCAGGCGACATAGGAGCTTCCCTACGACAGCTCTCCTTTGGCCATACGCCTGCACTAGCAGGCAGGCACGGGTATAGGAGCCGGCCTGCTAACCCTGTGCTGCAAGGGGCTGCCTTCATGCTGGGGCAACTTCTCCGGGTCGGACAGGCTGATTCCCGGGTGCACCTGCCCAGGTGCGGCAGTCATGTGTATTTAAACGAAACGTGGATGCATGTCACCTTCCAGAAGCAAAACTCTGAGTGATTCCCGCAGCCTTTTCTGATCTGAGTGAATAACAGGAAAGACTGACCTTGTTTCTCTAAGTGGATCAGCTCCTTGCAGCGCACGGAGTCACGAGCAGCGCTACCCTCTCTCGCAGACACGCCGGCTCCGTCCTCGGAAGGAAAAGCACAACGCTTTCCTCTGACCCACTGCACAAGAGCATTCGGCTCCAGGGCTCACCTTGGCGTCGTGCTCTCCAGATCCATTGCCTCTCCTTGTTGCACATACAGCTGGCATCCTCAGCTAAGAGTTCAGTTTAGACGCAGGCATTTGCTCAACCCATCAAAGGGTATTTTGCAAAATCTTTTCTTGGGGTTTCTGCCATTCTCACTTGACCTTGTTAAGATGAAGGCAGCAATCACATCTTTAATCTAGGTCTGTAGAACAAGAGTCAGGATCATCGGAAGTGCCTAGTGATAGTACAGCCCCAACTCGAGGCAGCCCAAAGGGGCTTTCTTTGCAAAGGAGGCGCGCAGCACTTTCTGAAATGCAAACCCCTTTAAGGCACGTGAAGCCGAGCCTCCAGAGTCACTCACTGCTTTTGAAAGTCCTGGCCAGGGCAGAGAACAAGCTCTGAGCAATAGCAGGGATCAGGGGGCAAGCCTGGCATTCAAAGAAGTAAATGGTTAGCCTTCTCGGAGATTTCGCCGTGGCCCGAAGTCCGTGCATCGTGGGACAGGAGTGACTTGTGGCACACAACCGTGATTCTTGCTGCACAAGGGCTGTTGCTCACCTGGCATTGAATTCCCCACGTGAAATGCAGTACAGCTAGGCACTACTGACTTCCCCGAGCCTGACGAGGCCCACGCACCATTCGGGTCCCATGCTGGTGATAGCACAGAACTGGTTTATTGGTCTCATGCTGGATGATGATTTGCAACCCATGGGAAATTTCCAGGGGGAAAAGCTGCGCTTGGCAACGCTAATGACATTTCCATCCTCCACAAATGTGAGGATCCCTGTTAAAATATCCATTGCTCGAGATGAATATTTTCAAAGTGGAAACGAGCTATTTCAGATGGTTTCAGATATGTGACGTGTCTGAAAAAAGGAACCGTCAAGGGCATGTGTGGAGACCATCAAAAAGCACCTAAGTCTGACTCTGGGGAACCTAAATTTGCACCACATAGAGAAGAGGTTGGTGAGGCGCCAAGCAGGTCGGACGCTCTTCAGATGTGAAGAGAAAGACTCCAGTTATAAAGCCCAGAATCAGGCAGTACGTCAGTGCTACAGGGCCTCTCCCACTCTCTCGTCGTCAGCTTGGCACCCAGGTCCCATTTGTTGGCTGAATCCAGAGAGAAGTAGCCATAGTCTGTCGGAGCTACGCAGCGGTTCCACTCCAGGCAGGCGGGGACCAGTGGAGCCATTGGAAACCCTTTTCCCCGCTTTAAACACATGCGTGAGAAACTATTTCCCCTCGTGTCTCATATGATTCAACGCTAACGAAGACCGTTTGCAAAGCATGAGAAAGATCCAGCGCGTTCAGCTGTTTGGGGGCAGGGATCAATGCAGAGTGACTTCCCACTGGACCAGGAGAAGGGCTGACGGGTGGGAAGCAGGCAGCGATTGGGACCAGGAGGTCTCCGGCCCGGGGAAGAGCCATGGATGTGCCTGACTTTCAACACGCTCCTCTCCCCGCCGGTGGTCAAGCAGACATAGAGACGCAGGCACGTCCAAGCTCCCCGAATGCAAGATCAGCTCTGCTCACCCATTCCCCATCTCATCTCGTGGATGGACGGCTCTTTAATTACACCCTGCCAAGTTGCCTGCTTTCACTTTCTCTTTCGTCTGCAACCTGATTGCTGTCACATGGGGACGGCCTTTTCCTGGGAGCTGCAGAGCTCTCCGGGAGCGAGCACGGGAGGGCAGGCGGGATGCTCCGCCGTGGCACCCGGCGGTGCCTCGCTAATCCGAGCAGCCCGGGAAAGCATTAAGACAGACATTTGGAGAGGAAATGTGACACCTGGATATTGCACCATGTAATGGAATCAGCCAAGTGGTAAATGTAGCTTTTAAATAGGTTTTGTGTTCCCCATTAACTCCTCTGATGTTGATTAGTTCTGACAGGGGAAGAAAGGGCCGGTCAGCAACTTTCCCCTCCAAACTCTACTCGCTCGTGGCCGCTGGGATTAACCCACTGGCTCGAACACCCTCAAGTGAGCAATTCATTAGGGATTAGAGGCGCAGCGACCAACGTGGCGGTGCGTCCTGCAGGCGCGGGGAAGGACACAGGAGAGCTTATCAATGGGTCGGGTCTGCCTTGGCGCAGGTCGGATCTGCCAGGGCCCGAGGCACGTGTCCCGCCAGCCGCTCCGCCGAGCTGCAATGGGCACGCATCCCCTCGCTCCAGTGCAGTCCACGAAGCAGGCCTGCGCGGGCATTGGAGGGAAGCCCGATGCCTTTCAGCACGTGCTGAGAAAGGTACGAGGAGCTGAACGGAGAAGGAGCGAAGGCCACGGCCACGGCAGCGCGGTTCCTGCAGATGCCGGACTTCCCCCAAGTCCGGACAAGACCCCGGCACTAAAGGCAGCGCGGCTGCAGCGAGGATCACTCACGACCTCTGACGCTCGTGCAGTTGCTTTGGGCTATTTTATGAAGTGACGTATCCAAAAGGGCAGAGGATGGGAGGCCTGAGGCTGCAGACCGCAGAAGCCCCCTTCGCACGTGACTAGGTGTTGTTCAAACTCCTCGAGAGCTGGAAGAGGCTAGTCATCTATAGCTGAATGCTTTTCCGCCGTCTTCAAAGCATCTCTGAAGGCTTCGGCGTCCCTGGCAGCTGCCCAAAGCCCACGCGACTTCCTTCCGCATCCATGCAAACAGCAATCTCCTTCCCAGCCAAGAGCCCCCAGGTCGG
>NW_005842680.1:736346-738084 GCF_000455745.1 Alligator sinensis | reverse complement strand
CTCGCCGCGCGCACGTCCCCGCCGCGGCGGCCAGGCAGGCAGGATGTATTTTCTGAAAGGAGTTTCGATTGGAAGCATTTTCTGTCCCGCTGCCTGCATGACTCACCGAGACGCCTGTGCCGCCTTCTTCCCGCTGCTAAATACTCCCGACTCCGAGACACAAGATGTGTCTGTTGGGTAGCCTGAGCCCATCTGTTCTCCTTTCAAATACAAAAAAAATAAAACCCAACTTATATTTAAATGTTCTGGAAAGATCATTCACATAACTCATTTCTGCCTGATGTGACTTTTTTCCCCTCTGTGCTCTGCATTTCACACGTGGTGATGCTGTCTCCCCCTCCAGCCCTCCAGCCCCCACCCCAAGCCCAGAGCCGTGGAGGGTAGGAGAGGCGCGAGGACCCCCTGACTCCCCTTCCAGCATTTGCACCACATCTGTGCCTTTTCAGAGGTCTGTCGAGAGTGGCTGCCTCTGCATTTCCTTCCAGCCAGACAAGTTTGGTGAGAAGGAGGATTCATCTTCATTCCTGGCTCTCGTTACACAGCGTTCAGATTCATCCCTCCTGCTGCCTCGCTTTTTACTACCAGCGTGGCAGTCCTTCCCAGAGTCTGCCCCAGCTAATAAGTGACTCAGGCTCAGTCTTTCTACCCATATTGTGCTCCCCTTTGCTTTCCCAGCCTAAGGATCGTTGCAAAACGAATGCATGAATATAAATTTAAATATAAAAGGTGGGAATCATATCCAGCTATTTGTGCGGTGCCGATAGATGACAAAATGGCTGGTTCAAATCTAGCACGGAGCCAGACGTAGAGCTGGCACGGCTCTCTGGGCCAAAAAACAAAAAAAGGGTTGCTGCTGGGAAATCGGTTAATCAAAAATCGTCATGGGAAAATGTCCATTTTGATTCTTTCTTTATTTTGCTTTGCTTTGTTACGGGCAATCCCAAATAAAGACTTCACGCGGAGTCTGGATTTCTGCCTTTCCGTGTAACCGCTCCGGTGTCGGGTGGTGCAGTAGATCTGGTTTTGGGGCCTGACTTACTTTTGCCTTTCCCATTTTCAGTCGGTGGATTCGTCGTCCCCCTCCTCTTCCTCCCTTCTCTTCTCCCTGCTTCTTCCCAGGGGAGGAAAAAGGGAACACCTGGGCCCATGGAGAAGACTGAGCACTTTCCCCCATTCGTTTAACATATATATTTTTTTCCTAAACTGGAAAACTTTGACAAATAATTAGAGTGGAAGCGCTCCTCTCCTGCAGCACGCTGGCATTTTTCAACCCACAGATCTCAAGGAGAGACTTGTCTCTTGACATTTCTTGTTAGGAAGGTTTTCATTTCCTAACCTGCTCTACAGTCATGTCCCGGGGATGTCACAGGCGTTACGTGCCTGGCTCAGCCGTCTCAGGGGACAGCGGGCTCCCGGTGCTGGAAGCCCTGGCAGACCCGCGCTGCCCTTCCTATCTCCGCGTGCACCCTCTGAGCCAGCTACGGTCCTGCCGCCGCTGCTAGGCGGATAAAAAGAGATGCCCTCTGTGGCAGAAATGCCCCCTTCGGTGCCCCTCTCCAGAGATCTGTCTCAGCCAGCCTGAGAGGCTGCTGTTGAATCTCTCACAGCGGGGATCTCGCTCCTTGTCTGCAGACAAAAGCCTGGCGCCTGGGAGGCGATGCTCTGGTCACCTGGGCAGGGGGAGGAAGACCCGGCCCTGCGCGCGGGCCCAGGTAGCCAGGGATGCTTTGCAGATTGG
>NW_005842680.1:697001-729121 GCF_000455745.1 Alligator sinensis | reverse complement strand
CAGAGCCAGAAGTGAGTCCAGAGCCTTGGATGGTGGCAGCGGGAACCCCAGGCTAGCGGGTGTGCTCCAGGGAAGGGGTCGGCCGGACGGGAGGCACCCTAAGGGAGGCACTCGGAGCCTGGAAGGTGGTCGGGCGCAGGGAGGTGGGCGGCTCAACGCAGGAGCGCCCCCTACTGGCTCGCCACACCCTCTTCCGAGGTTGTCAGTCTTCAAAGGGGAGCAGCATCTAATTACCTGACTTTCATACTCAGCCTGCCAGAATCCAGCGCATCCGGTCTTTGCGGGAGTAGCTGGAACCTGCTTGTTCCTTATCCCAGAAGCTCCTCCGTGGGCAGCAGTGGAAACGCACACATTCAGTGTCTGCGGGTTCGATGGGATTTATGTAAAGGAGGTAAAATTGCCATCTCCTCGCCCCGGCTAACTCAGAGGAATGACTCATTCTCCTACTGCTGCAAGCGCTGACGTGCAAGCTAAGCAGAAGATGACTGTGACTTTAGGCTGCAGCTGGTGTGACCTTGCCTATCGGCGACCTTGCGGGTCGAAAACCTTCCCAGGCAGGCTAATAAAAGACGCTGCCTTGGGAATGCACGCTGGATTCTAATTTAGCCTTGAAGATAATGATTGCTCAGAGGACTAATGAGTCTTCATTAGCCAGGGAGCAGAACTCCAGAGCTGAGACTTCAGCAGGTTTCAGAAATGACCGGCCCAGATGGAGCTCGGCCCCCGCTCCCGAGCGACGAGAGCCGGCTCGGCCCCTAAGACTCGGAGGCAGCACGTTCAACCTGCCGTGCCCCCGGCTGGGGGAAAGCAGTGTTCTGCAGTATATGCTCTGGGGACTGCAAAGCAGAGACAGATCAAATGGTCCATCGGCTTTATTTTTATTCCATATGTAAGGTCTCTTGGCACAGCCCTGGGCACAGATAGCAAAGCACTCCCTGCCAAGCGGTTTAACCCTTGCTCCTGCAGCGAACGCTCGCCGAGGGCGCAGGGCCCGGTCCTGCTTCCCGGCCTCTCTCCGGCAGTGCGGAGACCGCGTTTGTGGCCCGTCTGCAGGAGGAACTTGATGCTCGGGCACCTCCCTGAAGACAGGAGTCCCCTCTCCATCCGCATGGGCGAAATGGACGGCAGCAGGCGAAACGTCCCCCTTGTCCTCTAAAAGCCACCCCTCGCCAGCTCTGCGCGTCGGATACGGGCCGCGAGTCAGTCGCTTTCTGTCCCCTCGCTTTATGCCATTTCTTATATCGGCCCCGTGTGCTTTTCCCAGGGGCAGCGCTGCTGGGGCACGCGGCGTGTGCAGGGACGTCCTCCACCCCGGACACCCGCACGGCGGCTGGAGTTATCGAGGGCGAGCGCGTGATTCGGAGACACGGAGCCCAGCGGGGTGGGGGTCTGTTCAGCGTCCTTTCCCCAGGGCATTCGAGGGCTCCCCTTCCCTTATGTCTGTTCGAGACCCCACAGCAGCAAAACACACATCAGCCTGCTTTCGTTCTCCTAGCGCTGCCTGTCACTGTGGCCTCTGGGCACCAGCAGGGACTGGGAAGGAATGACGTGCTCCCGGGTGAAACACCGGAGGCTTTTTTCCACTGCTGAATGACGAAGGTTTCGAGGAGCTCGCCCCGCGGCAGAGCCACGCCGGCTGCCCGTTCCCGTCAGGACTTTGCACTGGTGCCAGCCGCCGGCAGAGCGCACGTTGATTTTTCTTCGCACGTTCCAGGGGACGACTTACGGGATGCTGCCGCCTCGGTGCTTGATTGTCGAGTCGCAGCCGGCGCAGCCAGGTTTATGGCAATGCTAAATATTCTTCAGTGCAGAAACCAGGCAGTCAAGACCTTTCCCCCCCCGCTCCACCAAGGTTTTGTAGCGGCACGCTCTTGTTTTTTGTCAGTCTCAGTGCCTCCTAATGAGACATCATGCCGGCAGCAGCGTGCTCCCGAAGACATGACGAGTCCTTGGCATCAGGCTGTCTTCACAGGGCCATGCCAGCCCCTGCCTGTCTTGTGCCCCTGCCATGTCCTTCTTCCAGCGTCTACTGGGAGCTCCCAGTGCACGGCCAGCCCTTGCCGTCCCCCTGGGGCGAAGACCTGCCGCACGCGGCCCCCCCAGAGCTGCCACCGAGGCAGAAACCGCTGGAGGAGAGAGCCAGAGAAGCCGGGGAGGACGAGCAAGGTCGGGACCCGCTTCTCCTTGGAGCCGCACGTGGCTCCGCTCACCTTGCGCCCGCACCCGGGGGAAAGGACTTTGCGATAGGCTATAGTTCTTGTTCTCATTTTCTTACAGCCATTTCCCCCTTTTATGTAAGATGACAGCAAAATGTATCACTCAGCACAGGACAATAATTACTCTGAGAAATTATGGCTGTGTTGGTGGTTTTCCTTTCACGAAAGGTCAGGGAATTGGAGGCAAAATGTCTTCTGCATTGACAGGACATTTCACCTTTGGAAGATGTCATTGTCTCTTTGCGGGGTCTGAGTCATGGATTTCTTTCAGCGGCTCGAGAGGAGACGCTGCTGCTATCTCTCTGCAGTTGCTTAAGCAGCTACTCCTTTGAAAGCGGTTTCTGGTTTTTTCCGATTCCAGCGGAGGGTCCCTGAGCAGATCCGGGAAGCTCCCGAGTCTGAAACCCCACGTGCTGCTCTTCAGGTCCCTTGTGCCCCAGCCAAAATCCCAAAGCTTTCGACATTGCCGAGCGATCGGCCCATACCGGTGTCTGCCCCGGCCGCAGCAGTCGCAGCGAGCCGTGCCCAGAAATTAGCTCTCTGCGTCTGGGGCCTGTCTTTTCCTGGTGCTCCTCTCCGTTTGAGTTTCAGGCTAGGTGAAGCATTGCTTGCAGTGGTACACCGTAATCCCCATTCCCAGGGCATTAAGCAGCCCTCTGCAAGGTAAGGAAGTTATCGTGCCTGCCGATAAAACTTTGTACAACTTTAGTTTTATTTTTCTCTTCGTCTGAAGCATCGGTTGGAAGCAGCTGCCGGAGGAAGGCTAAAATGTGTGTGGACGGCAAATCCTGCTCCTGGAAGCCACTGCAAAAACCGCAGCACGGATGCCACGGTGGTGCTAGGGTCATGGCTCTTTATCAATTTGCGATGTCCCATAAACCCAGACCTGATTGTGCCTGCAGGCTCCGGGGCTGCATCCCGAAAGGAGAGGGGTTCTCCGAGGCAGCGCAGCAGCCGAACCGCGATGAACAAACACAACGCTCGTCTCTGCAAGCTCCAGCTAAATCGCCTTACGGCTCTTATGTGATCAGTAAAACATCCCTGCAGACGTCTCTATGCTGGAGCCTCCTGCACCTGGGGAAGAAGCACCGGGGCCTTGCATTACAGGTGGTGCTTGTGATGATCGCTCCAGCTGATGCGAGGCCTCTCCAAGTTTCAGGTGGGGTCTGGCCGTTGTGATCCCGCTTGCACGTCCTCTTTCATGCCTTTCCCCTCCTTGCACACACGGTGTGCACACCCTCACACACACCTTGTTCTTTCTGCACGGCCCCTCCACGTACGCAGCCAGCGGGCCACGCCGCTGGAGTCGCGGGTGTGTTTGTGCTGTGCTGTGCCGTGCCGTGGAGGTGTGACCTTGGCAGATGAACGGCCCCTCGGCTCGCTGCAGGTGTGACGCGGCTCCGTCGGGATGCCAGCCGGGCCAAAGAGCCGGAGCAGGAGCAAGCCACATGCAAAGGGGACACGCCGGGCGCCGAGGCTGGATGATTCACGGTGCAGCCTTTTGTCCAGATCGCTCTTGCGCAGGGGAAGAGCAAATGAATTAAAACCGGAGCTCTTTCCCACTGGGTTTACAAGCTCGCAGGACACCTGCACAAAGAAGTCAGTGCCAAGACGGGGTTCGCTGGGTGCCTTCTGCCTGGTCTTAAGAGGACAGGCACTTGGCTTCCCTGTCATCTCTGAGCGCCAAGCCTTCCTCCTAAAGACCGCCGGCAGACCCTCCCGAAGGGGCTGGGTGAGGGGAAAGTCACTGCCCTGTGCCGTCCCTCGGACATCTTCCATCATCCGCCCTTCATTTGCAATAAGAAGCCCGCAGCTGCAGAAGTCCAAAGTACTGAACACCTAACAGTGGCCAGCCTTTGCCACTCATTTTTGTGTGTTTTTGTGGAGTCTGACAGGAAAAAAGCCCTGATGCAGAGGAGCAAGGGTGCGTGGGCAGTGAAGGAGAGGAGATTTTCTTTGCTTTTGATTGCAACAAAATCTCCGGTGCCTCCGAACCGACTGCTTTTCACTGCCCCTCTTGGGGTTGCAACCCACTTTTTCAGAAACGCTCGTTTAAGAGCTTGCAAGATGTAGGACAAGCATCAGTTGGCTTTCCCAGCTCTGTGCTCTGCGGGATACGCACACCGAGGAACAAAATCTTGATGTCTCCCCTATTTTTAATGCAGACGCAAGCATCTTGAAGACGGCAGGGCCCAAGCAGCGGGTCGAGAGCTCGTCCCAGTATGCATCGTGGGATGCTGGGACCGGCCATCTTTGCAGCTCACACCTGTGAGAGGGGAGAGCATTGCAATCCTCTTTATTGTGGCTTTCCCCACTAAACTGCCAGAGCAGGAAAAACACCGAGCAAAGATGGCACGCAAGTTTGATCGGAGGCGTAGCTCCCTTCCCAACAGGAGGTCTGCTCGCTCTGGTTCAAGGGGAACATCGCTGCCAGGAGATGCTGGCCCAGAAACGCTCAGCCCTCCGCGTTAATGGTAATGGAGCCAGCTGGGAGACAGCGAGGATGAGACCCATGAGCCATTAAAACAGGGATGTCCTCTGCTTTCCTTCCTGCGGCTCTTTGCATTAGCCCTCCAGTCACGGAGGCGTATGAAGAGCCGGCGGTCGGCGTTGCCTTCCTTTCACATGCGTGTGCTGGTTGATAAGGTAGGCTCGGGAGCCGGTGCCACGTCTGGGTCCAGCTCCTGCCCGAGAAGGAGAAGGAGACTCTGGAAAGCAGGAGATTTTCTCACCTCGGCATGTAGAGGCTCGGGTATTATGCTGATGGAGCAATCAATCAATAGGATTTTTTAAATCTTGCTCTCCAGGCCCTACATTAACTGTTAAAAGAAATAATACAGCCAGAAGTTGTAATACCTCCTCGTTCTCATTGACAGAGCATAAAGCAAATTGATTGTATCCTCCCGAACAAGACGTCTGAGTGAGGAGTCCGACTCCGTCCTCGACTTAGACTGTATTTCTTTCTCCCGGCGGTGGCAGGATAGTTAGCTGTCCTTTCCACAGAAACATTAAATTTTGGTGCTACAGCTACCTTTTATTAAGCTAATAAAATAATGGACCTATAAAGTTTCTGGACCTTAAAGGTCATTTAGTCAAGTGTGTGAAGCAAAAAAAGAGGTAGCAAACATCCCTTCGGTGGCGCAGGTTTAAAGCGGACGGTCTCGCTTGCACAGACGTCTCGAACAGACGCAAGCACCGGGTGTGCGCCCGCGGGGCGTGCACCAAGCACGTCCGCAGCGCGTGGAGTTTCGAGGGAAGGGCTAAACACCAGAGAGGGAATAAATTAAAGTAAATGTTTTGTGACATAGGTGAAACAAGTCAATGGTCAATGGCGTGCGTGGTAAAAAAGGGACAGTCCTGTCTGTGAAATCCTTTTTATTCTTCTGTTCATCTTTTTGGGGGGCTTTGTAGTGATCTGTTACAGAGACTGTGTGACTTTGGGAGGCCCGGCAGATGAAAACGTGTAAAGAGGCTTCACACGGGCGTAAGGGACCACCACGAGCGCCCAGCGCTGCCTCTGCCCTCGCTCTGAAGCCAGGATTTCATTACTCTTGAACTCTCAGAAGTAGATGGAGATTTTGTGAAGCTGCCAAGGAGACTTCGATCCCCAGAATTTACTTCCAGCCGTAGGAGGAGAACTGCAAAACCATTTGGATTTGATGGGACTTTTCATGGGTCGCCCAGCTCATCCCTTGAATATTTAATCCATGCAGTAAAAACAATAAAAGGATCTCTTTTCCTGAACTGTTAGCTCAGCTATGCTCATTTTTTGAACGTGAACAATCTGACATAACGTTGTTACCTTCTTTTCTGCTTGCCTGTAACCGGGCAAAAAGCGCTGTCGCTTTCGAGATGTTCTTTGTGGTTTTTTATAATACATTTTTTAAAAGGTTCGGATGGTTTCTAATCGTTCAGCTTGTACCACACAATACAGATACATGGAAAAATCGACAGGCCTAGTCATGGTTTACTTTGCTGGGCACAAGTTTGCAGGGGCTCCTGAATCGCACGAGATGGCATGGACTAACGAGCTCAATGTTATCAGCTGTTACAGGAGAAGCACAGGAGCTACCTGTTTCCCCAGCGAGGCTGCAAGCTGCAGGACAATCTGTCAGTGTTTAGGACCAAATGTTCCCCGTGTCCTCAGCCTGCCGTTGCAAGGGCTGGAGACAAGCTGGAGGGGCACAGGATTTGAAATGCAATCTATTTTTGCATGCACCTATTTGTTTTGCATGTCTTAGAGTAAAACTCAGGTATTGAAACATCCACCTAGCAAATGTGCCTGCCCAGATATATCAGCCGCTGGTATTGGGGTTTCCTGGACATATAGGAGTGCTCGAAAGCCTGAAGATGTCTGCTCACAATTGTGGATAAAGACATTCAGAGTTTAGGTGCTGGCTGTGGATGTCTTCGGGTGGGAGACGTGCAGCTGTTGCAGAGCTATGTGCAAACTGCCTTAAACAGCCACCAGACGTAGCTGAAATCAAAGACAAAACTCCTGCTGGTTTTTGTGGGCCCCCCGCGGGGTTCATCCCAGGTACGGGAAGTACTTCCTCTGTGGGAAGTAACTACTATGCAAGTCTAACGAGCAGCTCCACCGACTCCAGTGAAACGAAGCCTGCTACGTGAGGTGGGAATTTGGCCCACGTGGCAAAACCAGCATAGGCATTTTTGTGACACCGTGTTTGTGGCTCGTAACAGAAAGTGAGGCCAGGATTAGACACCCGACTCGTAGTTCGATGATCAGCTTCCATCGCTGCAAATAACCTCCTTGCTCCACCCTCCGAAGGAAACAGGAAGGGGCACGTCTACACGTGCGCTTTAATGCACATTAACGATTTTAATGTACATTAAAACATCACTAAAAAACCATGCTCTTGAGTTGATGTGCATTAAGACAGGCACCGCACCATGGAGGTACTAGATTTAATGGGCATTAACTAAAGTTGTTTAATGCATGTGTAGAGGCGCCCGGGAATACGTGGGTGGCACGCAGCTTTCACCTGTGATGCATTTGCTTTCTCTCACCTGGCCGCGTGCTGACGTATCAGGAGAACTAGAACAAACACTTTTCACAAACCAAAGATGGTTTTTCCTTTCAGATTTTCTGCCTCTAGTTGGATACAGACAAAGCTCTTGGGACCCAAATGCAAATTTCTGCTCTTTGGTCCTTCATTACTATTGTCAGCAATGAGAGATCGGCCTAGTTAGCGCTGAGATAAGAGTCTTCTAGAAACCAGGAAACATGCCACTTCATTTTTTGCAAAGGGCAACACAAAGCGCAGATAAAAAGGAAGCATTCACCCTGACTTTTGTTCCATTTCAATGGACCATTTTTTGGCAAAAGTAAATAGCATCGAAGCGATGGTTCATCTAAATTACCGGTGTGTAGTTGGAGTATTAATTTCCCTGAAGGGAAGTCATAAAGGCTGCCATAAACGAAGCTGCCCATGGCAGGATAGCAAGTGCGAGGGAGAAGGTGGATGTACCTGCAGACGCAGGTGAATAATGAAATGCTAAAAGCGCGCTTGCGGTTGCGGGGTATCCGAGGGAAGCCTGCGTCCCATGCTCATGTGTCCGCAACCGAGGCCAAGAATGGGAACGTTTTGCCTTTTATTATCTCCCGTGCTCCACGCAGCTGCTCATAAATTCAGCCGCTCAGGAACAATGTCACCGGCAGCCTGAATGCTGAAAGGGAACTACTTTCCTTTAATTGTGTGAGTGATTCCTACATAAAAGATAATAAAGCTGTAAGTGATTAGTAATTATAACGAGTACAGCTACGCGCACAACACAAAGGCGCAGGCTTTCATTACCTGACTTTGCTGCACCGCAAAGGTACATCAGCCGCTTCCAGAGGCAAGTTAAATATATGGCAGGAAGGGCTGGTTATATAATTATAATACTTAGTGCCAGTGGGGTACCTGAGGGCTCCTCAGAGCACGCTGCAAACAGGAATTCATTCTCCCCGCAGCCCCGGTCGGGGCTGTCGGCATTTTGCAAATGAGGTGGAGAGCTCAAGTGACTTCCCCTGGAGTCGGTGTCAGAGCTGAGACCCGAACTCAGCACTCCTGCCTTCTTGGGCTGGGCAATGGGCACAGCTTCCCAGACGCTCCTGCAAATTGGAGACCCCAAATCAGTCTAGGCAGTGAATGACCAGTGCCATCAGGGCCCGGGACAGCAAATGCAGCCTGGCATGAATGCCATCCCCACGAGCAGGAGCTTGCCCTTCTGCTGTTCTTTGGGTCTGAAAGGGCCTGTGGGCCGGGGGCTGGCCATTACAGGGCTAACCAGGGATCAGGACCACGGCGGGTGGGAGCAAGCGTGGCAAAGCAGCCTGAGGGTCCCGATGCCACCGGCACGGGTAAGCATTGCAAGGGCTCGATGATCACAAGCTGGCAGGCCCTGCCGGAGCTGCTCCTGAAGCGCTAATGGACAGATTTCTTTCCTGCTTTAACAAAACCATTCCTTATTTTTAGAAAAAAATGACCACTTCTAGCGAGCTCCTATTAATCGCCTGTTGGCCAATTTCCTGTAGCAACAGGCCACAAGCTCTATTAGTGCAACACATTTGGCTGTGATTTTATGCTCGTAAAGTCTGGAATTGCAAAGTTATGGTTCCCACAGCAACCGCAGGTAGCAATTACCCTCATTCTGTCCATTTTGAGAGAAGAAGGGCGTTTCTTTAATTATTGTTGCAGCCTTAATCCAAATGTATGGCAAGGGGCATGTGTGCGCGCGCGTGAGTGCACGCATGTGCGAGTGCACGTGTGTGCAAGTAAAGGATAGACTTTCTCTTTTTCTTGTTCTCTTTCTGGTCTGTCCTCTCCTTCTCCACCTCCAAAGCCAGTGGTTTTGGTTTCTCGCCCTGCTGCAGAACGTGGCGTGTCCTAAAGCACATCACGCATAATTTATTTCCACTTAGCTCTACTCTTTGCAACAAATATAATTCATTGCACACGCGGCATCATCCTCTCCTGTATATCACATATAATGACAATCACCACAATAAAATTCATAGCTTGTGACATTCCTTATTCATGCCAACTTCTCGCAGCAAAGAGAGATTACGGTGGCCATTATGAATTTATACAGATCTTACTTTTCCCGTTAGGAGACTCACAAAGACGTACATCTCGTTGTGAATAAAACGCTTTATGCCCACTGCTGGCATGTGAGTTGTATTCTGGGATGAGCACATATAGTTTCCATGCACGCCCAGTCACCTTTGCAAAAAGAAAAAGGGCACGAGTATTTTCAGCAAATCGATGCACTCACGTTCTCAAGAAACCAGAGAATAAAGCTATGCAAGTGCAGGCAAGTCTGAGAAGTCCCATGGTCCTTCAGCCTTTCCAGAAGCATGGTGGAGGGACTAACCTGCAAGCCAGGTGCTTGCCATTTTTCAGATTAGCCAAACTCCCCCCGTTAGCAGGCCTTTCCCCCCGACGAGTGATTAATGAGCGCGGATCGGCCGTAGGACATGCCGAACGGGAACCATGCAGATACTTGGCCTGACTTGAAAGCAGGTCCTTCAGTTGGAAAAGCGCGGTGATATTGTAGCTGCTTGGAAAACGCTGCTGGGTTTGCTTCCAACTTGAGATCTGTGCTTGCTCTGCCTCTGCAGTTGCCTTTGGTCCCCACCCCACCTTTCATGTATTATTGTCTAGGTTACAGAGACCGGAGCCTGGCGTCTAATCTAATTTTACTCTAAATCTTCTAGTGGGCGCGTGTGTTTGCTGGGGGTTCATTCACAGACCAGTTGTTTAATCCGTTTGTGCTTGCAAAACCCGAATCGCTCCTCTCGAATACCAGCATCGCACACGCATCTAATATTGTCTTTCATGTCCTAATGGAAAAGCTCTGTGCTGCTCTTTCTCCATGAAGTCTAGCTTGCTGGGAGAACATGAATAATTAAAATCTATAGCACAGTGGCTTGTTCATATTTAAATTGTATTAGTGTTGCAAACTGTCTTGATAGGTTTAATATTCATACTGTTCTTGGTCCTCATAGAGCCAAGATAGCGCCGCACCTGATTTAAATTGCTGCTGTCAGTTTTGATTAAAAATTAAGTTGAACACTGTTGTAGAGAAATTAAATTAACATTCTTTTTGAGCAATACCATATAATTTAATGTAACAATTAATACAATTGAGTCGTAGAACTGCAAAGAGATGTGTAAATGCAGCCCGGGGTAGGAGGAAAGCGGGAGAAGCTGGTGCTGCTTGAACTCAAAGAGAGAAAAGGCTCCGACGGGACCCCAGAACGAGCAGAGACACGTTCCAAGGGGAAAATCCCCATTTTTCCCCCTATGTGAAGAAATGCAGCCGCCAATAAAATCCTGGGCACACCCTTACCATTGGGGTTAACTTAGTGAGAGCTACTAATTGAAAAAAGACAATTAAACTGACATAGTTTTTAGCCCCTTTTGGCTGGCTGGGCTATCCCGAGCTGCCTTTTGCTCTGTCCAGAGCAGGGCTGGTTGGAGCTCTATTTATGATTCCCTTTCCCCCCATTTGTTCATAAGGTTTTAATTCCCAAGTATTTCCAGAGTCCAACGGCAACACAAAGTGCGTTGCTCGGGTGGGTGCCGCTCCCTGGCAGAGCGCCGGCTGCAATCGCTCCCCGCGGGGACCAGGCAGGCGGTCCAGCACCCGCGGCCGAGATGCTTTGGCTGTGCTCCTTAAGCTGTAAACCCGGCGTAAAGGGCAGGCAAGTCAGGATTATCGGGGGAGCAGCACAAAGCAAGGGGAGCCTCCAGCCCGCAGACCCCGGAGCAGGTGCGATGAGTGGCAGTAACTCCTCAGCCGTGGTTCGGCCGTTCTGGGCACCTTGCAGCTTTGCATTGCTTGTGCGGTAGCAAGACCCCCAGCCCGCCCCAAGGTCCTGAATACTAACAGGAATCACAAGCTGCACAAGGACAAAGACGAGAAAGCCCCTTAGTGCAACGGCAGAGCCAAATCAGTCAGGCCGAAGAGACGTGTCACCAGCCCAAGGGGCTTCTCCGGAGCTCCCTAAGTGCATTGGAAAGGTGATTTAATGTCATTCATGATTCCCTGGGAACCCGACCGGAGCAGGCAGGATTTGCCTGGCTTTGGTGATGCTCTGCGCTCCTACTCCTGCATTGGGCCCAGTAACCATTGCTGGTAGCCGGATACAAGGACCACAGGAGTGAATGGAAAGATTTCTATTCGCTGCCCCGAGCTTTGGGTCGACCGTCTCCGCGTGGGGCGTATTCGCACCCACATGCACGCCACCCGTTAAGCCATTTGGCCAGCCTGGCTCCTGACCACGTTCTCCAAACGAGGCACGTGCTGAACCAGGCCCACGGTGGATCCCAACGTGCAAGGCCTGACGAGGGCACGTCGAGCCCATGCATCCTCCAGCAGCTTCTCAGAGACTGTCAGTGCTTGGGAGGTAACTTAACTTATCGGCGCCCAGGTTAACAAGCTTGTTGCAGTCCCGGGACACCTGATTCCCGGATGTCGATGCTGCACCGATGCCTCCCCCTTGCATGGTCACAGATGCAGGAACACTGTTTCCAGACACTTTTGGCAGCTCGGGGTCCTAGCTCTGGTGTTTCCTGGTCCCTGGCAGGACAGGTGGCATCGCTCTTGTTCTGGCACCGACACGAGATGGCTTCTGACCCGCTGGGACTTGGTGCCTCAAAAGGACCGCTTGCACACAGCATCTGCAGGCTGCCTCGAAACGGAGCCGCTCGTCAGTGCTCGAAGTGCTTTGCAATACGTCAGAGAGCAAGACGGTCATTTCCAGGCCAAGCAAATCCACCCGTGCGCACGGGCAGCAACTGGGCCTTGTATCCCGTTCGTTTCAGTGGAAACGTTCTGGTTGGAGGCAAGCGTTTTCCATAACACGCTGCCTTTTGCTCGCTCCACAATGCCCTGCAAAGGCCCCGGGTGTAATCCAGGGTGGCCTAAATGTCATTTCAAGTCCTGTGCCAGCTAATGCTGAATTTCCAGCCAGGCTTGCTTCCTGTACAAGGTACCGTTGCAAGAGCCTGAAAAGGAAAGGCCAGCTTCTCAGCTGGAGTAATTCCAGGGAAGGCAGCAGTGTCGAACCAGCTGAGGACCCGACCCATCATTTTATCTGTTTATAACAGAAAAGCAAACGCTGTTGTTGCATTGCACTGCTCCAGACTCCCGCCGACCCTGCTTCTTCTATACCATCGGTCTCACGGCAGGTCCTGAAGAGCACGCTGCCCTCTCTCCCGACACACAACTCCCGTCCGAGCCAAGCGTGGTGGGCACACCATTTATGAAATGATCCAACCTCTGCTTCCAAGGGCCTGGGGGGAGCGTTGTCTGCGGATGCCGCGATGCCAGCCCTGCGGGCGCGCAGCCAACGGTCGCGATCTGTTGTTCCTAATACAACATCCCCGCGGGGGACAAATAACCACGAGGACGTGTGCTAAGGCAGGAGCCGCGGGCGACCAGCTACTCAATTCCGTTCAGCGCGGGACGGCGGAGTTCGGCTTCAAGGTGGCAGTTTTCCTTGGGCACCCCCTCTCTGCACCGCGGGGGCCAATTTTCTGTTCTGCTTCAGCCTTCCAGTTTCCGGGGAGCCTCTGCACCGTCGGCCGCGCGCCAGCTGCGCCTGGAGACTCCTTTCCATTTAGCACAGGATCACTTTAATCTCATAGCCCATTTTGCTGGCGGAGCGTGCGTCCCCCACAACAGGTCACGCTACGCAGCGACCGAAGCGTCGTGCACTTTAACGGGGAGGAGAACAGAGAGTTTGTTTTCCATCAGACTGAACAAATATCCAGTGCCGCCACCTGCACCCGCGGATAGAAATGCACCGCGCGGCACGGCAGAGCACGCCGGGACCGAGCCCGCTCTTGCTAATCAAATATAAATAGGGCTGGCTTCCAATTTCCATCCCCGGGCGCAGCAGGATGGTCAAGAACAATCCGTACGAGTCGTACGTGCGTGTGCGAGTGACTCGGGGGTGGTCCAAGCCAGCGCACGTCCTCCCCGTGCTAGGAAAAAGTCAGGCCAGTTTGCTCGGATGAATTTGGAGACACCTCCAGCTGAGATGGGGCTGCCACACGCCCAACATAAGACTATGATTGAGAGGGGAAAGAAACAGCAGTCCCCCCTTTTTACACATACGGAGCTGGAGTACGGGGGGGTTAAAGGATTTGACCAAGGTTATATACTGGGGCCGGAGAAGAGCTAGGACCTGAGCTCAGGTCTGCTGAATCCCTGCCACGGATTTAACCACGAAGCCACCCTCCACTTGCCCCTGCTCTCCATGCCTCCGTCCTCACCGGTCTGACAGGAGCTGGAACAACCTGAATATCTCAGGAAAGGCTCGGGCCTGGCCGGCCCCGCTCGAAGCAGAGCGCAGCATAAATCGTGCAAGGTACTGAAAGTGGTTAGGACGGGATCCGCACACGCCAGCAGGGTCCGAAGTCGTGCTAAGCACTTCCAGACACGCCAGCCTGCCCCGTGACAAGGATGCTAGCTTCCAGAGAGGCCACGCTCAACAGGAAGGTTTTCTAGGGATGGCAGGAAAAACCGCAACGGGGGAAGCCCTCCTGCCACTGAGGTTTCAAAGACGCGGGTAAAGGCGAGGGGCCAGCCCAGGCTCCGTAAGCCGTGGAGCGGGGCTGGGCTGGGGCTCAGGGCTCGGATACGCGCTTAGAAAGTGGGTTGGATGCAAGCTCGTCTCTGCTGCATCCCCCGCGACGCAGCGTCCCAGGCTGGCGTCTCCGGGAGCTTGCAGGTTCAGCCACCTGAATCTTCCCATGATTTCCCCTGAGTGAAAGTCATCAGCCTCCTTGCTGCTTCGCTGTCGAGCGACGGGAGGTTATTTGCAGCCTGAAGCAAGGAGCTGGAAGTCATCACGAGCCCTGCCCCAGCCTCTTGATACGTCTCGCCTTGTTATCGCTCTCACTTCGACCAGGCACTCCTGAAGGCAGCGAGCTTGTCCTCAGGCTCGCCTGGCCGAGGGACAGGCCCGTGCACCCACATCGCAGCAGGGCGGTAGACTCCGGTCCGCTGGATCTACCTCTGGTGACATCCTCCGGGATGCGACGGACACCCCCGTCCTCGGGGAGCTGCCGCAGCCCGGCGGAGCGATGCACCGGTGCGCAGAGGCTGCTCACACCCCCAGCCCCAGGGCTCGACGCCAGGAGCCCTCAAGAGCCTACGTCTGCCCTGCAAACATCTGCCAACATCTGTGTGAACAGGGGAGGCAAAGCGGCGCAATTCCTGACCAGCCTGGCTGTGCCCTAGTGTAGACAGGATCCTGCTGGCCAAAATGCACGGGTCCTAATACAGCTCGCTTCCTGGGGCAGGCTGGAAGGAGCTGGAAGGGCAGAGGGGCAGCTTTGCCCATCCACACGAGGCGGGTAGCAGTGTAGACAAGCTCCGCGTGATGCACCCCTTGTCGGGATGAAGCGGGAATTAACCATTTTCCTGGGACTGTATTTTCTGTGCCCGGATGATTTGCACCTAAATGAAGCTAGCTGAATAATATTCATGAATTGTTAATTCAACTAATTTCTTTCATCAACGGAGAGGAAAAAAAAAATCATTTGTGGATATATTTTTCCACTTATTCATACAACTCTATCGATGGCCAAATAATATTTGTCAAATACATTATTCATGACTTTTTTCTTTCAATTGGTGAATAATTTATTTGCAAATAACCAGATCCACTAGGAGTGGTGGGAAATGTTCATCAAAACCCCGGTCTATCAGGGAATGTCATTTAGAAGAAACCAATGTTTTCCATGCATCTGTATCCACTTCAACCAAATTTCAGGTGAAATGGAAATTCGGGGCCCATGTTGCTGCTACGCGTGTGACCAACCCTGCTTTTGCAGGAAAACTGGGTGTTTTTCCTGTTCTGCACAAGTTGGCCCTTCCCAGAGACATTTTCCAGAATTCCTCCTTGCATCCAGAAGAAGATGGAATAAATGCCCGTTCTGGTATTTGCATCTTTCTACGGCAAAAGCCACTTCATGTGGAAAGGGGCTGCATTTTCCCTGAGCGTTTTCAAACGCTTTGCAATTTCTGTCAATGAAGCTGGGTCGTGGTTGCATTCACTGGGTAACTAAAGGGAAAAAAAGCCTGGTTCAGACATCTTTTAGCATTGGTGCGAACGTTTTGCACGGGCCTCGGTAGCTTTGAGTGTCTCTTTGCTGGTCTTCAGTATTGCATTTATTCTGCAGGAGAGGAAGACCTTTCCATAGGGCGCAGGCTTGAGGACAGCATTGCTTTCTGACCTGGATCATGCTGGCGATGGCATCTCAAGGTCCCAGGGGAGACCTGGGCCCTGTTTTGCAAAGTGCTGTTCTTACACATCATACAAGATAGTCCCCATTCAAACTCATTTACCATAGTAGTAGATAAGACAGAAGAAGGGTGGGATAAGCCATGCGCTGTGGTCCCTGGTAGGGTTTCCTCCCTGCCTCCGTCTGTGAGCTAGAGCATACAAACTATTGGACTCCAAGTTAGTCCCAAGCCCTTGATGCTGGGAAGGAAATATTCATCTTGGAAAGATTAAAAGACGCCTCGAGTGTCTGAAGTGCATGGTCCCCTGCCTCCCTTTTCCCTATCCAGCCTCTCCCGTGGCTCCCAAAGCGATCGCTTCCTTGCACGTACACTTAAACCCGTCGTAAAGGTTTGCTTTCCTGGCGCTGCGCTGACAACTCTAACAACACAGTTTATCTGTCACATTAAAGGGCCTTCGGAGACGGGATTCACAAAAACATTCACCACTTGCTGTTAGCAAGGATGGCTCGAGGCAAAGCCTCCCGAAGACAAGTGCGCCGCGCAGCCCGTTCCAACAAAGCCCGCTGCACCTCGCCATCCGGGCTGGGGCTGCGGGTCCCTGGAGCCGCCTGCTTGGGACTCGTCGAGGCTCGTGTCATCAGCAGCAGTTTGCAAAGTGTTTACATGCAGGGTTGGGCCCAGAGGCAGTTTTTCAAGTAATGAATTATTCAGAGTTTACCGGTGACAAACTCGCTGGAAATGTCAGGGAAGCGTTGGCTGGAATGCCAACGGGTCCCAAATTACAGTCCCAGCACAGCAAGACCCACACAGCCCGCTGCTCGCAGTCACGGCTTCTCCCCGGCCTCCTGCCCCTGCCTTCATGCCCTGGGCCCTGCAAGGACCCTGCCTGCCAGCCGCTGCCCCGGAAAGCACACGCCTGCCCGCCTCCTGTGCAGAAACCTGCATCGCCAGGGCCTGCGTGGGGCGAGCTGCGCGGCGCCGATGCAGCCCAAAGTGAAGACCTGGCCTGAGGAGGTGATGCCTGACCTGCTGGCATTGTTCAGAGAGGAGTGTGGAAGGAGACGGGAGACGCGGCGTGCATGGAAACCCAGGGGAGCGGATCAGCCCTGTTCTCTCCCTGCAGCCCGGCGGATCCGACCCGAGTGCAGGGCCCTGCTCCACGCTGACCATTTGCAGTCTGTCCCGCCGCACTGCAGGAAACCCTCTGAGAGACCAGCTCCGCTAAGAACTGCAGGGTTTGGCCCAGTGAAACCCCACAAGCACTGCTCAGGGAGTAGCAATCTTGCCCCTAAAGAGAGCAAAGGACTCAAGTAATCTGGCAACAACAGCCTGACAAATACCTTCCAGTGTCTTCCTCCTCGGCATGCGCTGGAGAACCAGGTTAGGGCAACTATTTCCATGATTCACAGCTGAAGCAAAGTGATGTGACAAGGCCAAAAGGGCAGTCAGTGGCAGAGAAGGGAGTGGCACCCATCCTGTCCAAGCCCCAGGCCAAGAAGTCCTTCCTTCCAGTTTTGCACTCCTCCGCTGGCTCAGAGACCCTGCACTGGACACGGGACTCCACCGTCCCAGGCTCTTTGACCCTCCCGGGAAGGCTCCTTCCCATTCATCTCAGAGACCCTCGGGCTCCCTCGCCCACCCTGCCACTCCTGACTTGCACCCCAGTCCATGTGGAGCAAAAGGCAAAGCAAAAGCAAAAGCCTGATGGGGATTTGGGAACTTTTCCCAGTGGGCACCATCCCTGAGCCGAATAACCGTCCATTCCCTCCTCCGCCCGAGGAAGGCTGGCTAGGTCCGAGCCCCCATTTCTGCAGCCGACCTGGACCCTAACAGCGCACTGCCCAGTTGTACGCAGCGCTGCAGCCTGGTAGATCACAGCTCGGCTAGGACGGACAGGCAAGGAAGTCGTTTAAAACAATCACTTGCCAGCATCTGAAATATGGCGGTAACGCAGAGTGAAAGACCCCTGGCCTAAGACCCCCCCGTCCCGCTGTCATTAGCCGAATAAAGAAAATGTGTATATGGCTGTCGAATAAATACCACAGGACAGGAATAAATTAAGCAGTTCATTACTTAAGTGGCTTAGTAACGTTACTTAAATTAAATAACACGGCTCTCCTATTTCTTGCCCAAAGAGCTGTCCAAGGTGGGCTCTGATGTGGTAGTGGTGGATGGGTCTGGTCCGCCCCAGTACAATTCAGCATAGCTCTGTCCCCACCGAGAGAGCTGCGCAGCCACGACGGGGTTTATATCGAACAGGCAGGCAGAGGCAGGATCATTTGCTCCATTGTACAGAAGCAGCAGGTGAGGCACGGAGCGAGGAGGCCACGTGCCAGGACTGAGGCAGAGCCAGAAACGGCCTCGGCAGCCGCGTGCATTTATTCCTGGCTATGGACGCTGCGGGCCCGCGGGGGCGGGGGGGCCCCGCGCGCCGGGAGAGCGCTCGCCTGCCGGGCTTCCAGCGCAGCAGCCAGGTGGGATGGAAGCCGCAGGCGGGTATTACACACGACGAAACGGGGGCATTTTAGAAATGGCCTTTTCTCCCCTTCTCCTCCTGCCGCACTACTGACAAACACTGCGCAGCCCTGATTATGGGCAACAAAGGGCCGAAGGGACGGGAATTGGGCTCGCCCGGCTTCTCCCTCCCCCCTCTCACAAAGGTAACCGCGACTGCTTCTCCTCTCGCTGCAAAAACCAGGTGGAAAATTGCATCGACCTGAGACCGGGCTCTGAGAACGGCTGGCATCACCCGTCTACCGCAAGGTGCCCGGCCCGCGGGGCAGAGAGACGTGAGCCGTCCCTGCTTCAGCGCCGCTGTGGAGAGAGAGCAAATGTGAAGCCCATTGGAGAAGGCAAAGCCCTTCTCACAAGCGAGCCTGGCACGATCCTTGTCCCAACAGGAAAAGCAATGCAGCCATTTTTTGCCATTTGCCAATCTCTGTGAATGCCATTGCAGTTGCCCATCACCCTGGGGGCAGCCCCGGGGCCCGGGTGTTGCACGCCTAAAGCACGTGCTGCAGCGGCCGCCGTGGGCATCTCTCTCTGCCCATCCAGGTAGAGGCTGGGTTTGACCGGCCGCCAAAGGGTGAGCAGATGCCTGCTACATGCCGGCCCTTCACAGGCACCACCTGGTAGGCAGCTGGCGTGGGCCAGCACCACGGCCTGGCCTAAGCGGGTCCCAGGGTGCGCTCGGCTTGCCAGCACCTGCGCTTGTCTCACGGTGCAACCTGCTTGCTGCTGAATTGTCTGTCCCCTGGGCCGTGCGCTCTGCTCCCATTGCAGCAGCAAACGCTTCCCTCCCCGCTCCGTGCCACTGTGTCTGCGGGGGCTGGTGCTTGCACTGCCAGGACCCTTTCCATCCTCAGACCCCAGCCGTGTCCAGGGGTGCAAGGGCCCCTTGGCACCCCGGGGCACTTTGCAGGGAAGCAAAAGACCACAGAGAGAAGCCGCTGGCTCTCCGAACAGCCGTGTGCACGCTGCAGTTCATCCGCTTCGTGGCCTGTCCTAGCGGGGCCATTGCGGACCCTCGGGCAGCGGAGCATGAGCGGCCTGGCCGACATGCCAGGGTTGGTGAGAGACGGAAGAGTTGAAATGCTCGGGCATCAGTACAGCCATTTGTTGCGTTGCAGCAATGCAGGTGGCTGGAGACGGAGGGCTACATTCATCCTTCGCCTCCCCCTGAGCATCCCGCACCGCAGCACGCTCCACCTCCAGACAGGAACGGCTGCCAAGGCGAAGGGCGAGTCGCTCGACGGTCGCGGCTATCGCAGCCCTGTGCTAGCGAGCGGTGTTACTGCATGCTCCGCATCGGCTTGGACACCCGCCCTTCCCTCGCCCCTTTCCCAAAAGGGCCGTGAGTCCCCAGCTCCCTGGGGAGCCGAGCCCCAAGAGCGAAGCAGAAGGGACCTCGGATGCGGTCTCGACCAGAGACCCGCTGCCTCGGCCCCAGAGCCTGGAGCAGCCCTGGGAAGGACCAAGGCAGATGCATCCGAGTCCTCTCTTTCCAGAGGCCCCATTTGGGGCAAACTGACCTGTTTTATGGGCACCCGAGTCTTCCTAGGGAGAAGGTGGTTTGGGCGTGTGCGGGTGCAGCCCCAGGAGGGGCGGTGGGCAGAAAGCTGTCTCTTCACCCCCGCGCCCCTGCTCTCCCGAGGGGACAGTCCTTTAAGAGAACGGGGCCAGACTTAGCACCCGGGGACGTTACCTGCCCTGGTGCACAGCCAGCTAGCGCAACGGTGTGATTTACCAAGTGCCTTATTAGATTGTATTCATTCTTTTCCAGAAACCGCTGCCAAAATAGACGTCGTGCAATTATCTACTGACAGAGCTGCCACGAGAAATAAATGCCGGCAAAGAGGCCTATTAAAATAACTCTTCCCATCCAACAGGTTCAGGCAGGAGGATTTATGCCTGAGCTAGCGCATCCAGCGATGGGGCTGCTACGAGCAGGACGGGGTCCGGGGCAGACAGGCGGGTCTCAGGCCGTGCCCACAACCCTTAAATCACTTCGGGACCGTGCAGCGGAGGCAGCTAGCAAAGAGTCTCCTTCTGTGACCGTGAATGCCAAGCACTTCCCAGGTGTCCCTCTTCAACCTCGGGTCTAGGTTTCCAAAGCCGAGCACGAGGCTGCGTGGGCAGTGTGCATGGGGGGAAGTTCACCACCGCAGCCTCAGCCCACCCTGGACCGTGCCTCTGCAGCGTGGCTTCGCCCTGCATCCGTTCCCATGCACCAGGCGCAGGAGCCGGGGCGTGAGAGCAGAGCCGAGGAAGCCAAGCCCTCTCTCTCTCGCCATCATGCCGCTCTCCATTTACTGCCTGTGCAAAGACACTCGAGTTCCTCGGCCCCCAAATGAAAGCCGGGATCTTGGGGTCTCGCAAGGGCGTCTGCCCCGCACCGCTCTCTGCTCCTCGCAGGCTCTCCCCTCCAGAAGAGACCAGCTGAACATTTTTGCCTTAGGTCTTTAATCAGGAATTTTGCCATAGCTTATTATCACTAAAATTAAATGTCACCTTGGGTTTTCCTCGCTCTCTTTAGCACACCCTGCTGCTGTCTGCTACAGCTATAAAAGGAAACTTTATGGCTCTTTGCTCTCCCATCCTTAACTATTGCATGCAAAGGTGGGGAAAAATACCTTTCCAATTCTTGTCACAGCGGTACAAGAAGGGATGGTGCTAGTGCACGCTCGGAGCACGCTGACCTTCTGGGGGAGCTGCACAAGCCTGCACAAGGATCGATCCAGGCTAGGTCTTGGCTGTGCCAAGAAAAAAAAGGGGGGGAAATAAAGATTTTTTCCCGGGCCTCCAGGATTTTGCACTGCTTGTTCCTAAATGAAGACTCTATTAACCTAGAAAGCACTCCAAACTGACCTGCTTTTACTGCCTTCACCTTACCATCCATGTTGAGCAGGGTTTGTTCAGTGAAACAAGGCTTGATGGGAGCATTTCATTACAACAGGACCTGGTTAAGGGGGGAAGAAGGGCACCAGAGGCTGCAGGATATCTGGGACACGGCAGAACACAGATGGTCTGCGCGTGCAATTACCCTAACCCCACCAGCTGCCCCCAAACCTCTTTAACCTCTTCTCTCAGCACCAGAGACCCATAGAGACGGGCCCTCGACCTGGCTGAAGAGCATCCGCACTGGGCCAGCTCCCGGCCTCGTTAGGGCACGTCCTGCCCTGCCTTTCAGCCAAGACCCGAGGGTCTCCAACGGGCACCGGCACTTCTCCAGCCATCCTGGCTAGAGCTGGCGGAGGAGAAAGGCAGAGCATGGGAGTAAGTAAATGGAGGGATGGCTGAGGGGTCTGGCTTTGGATGGCGCAGTGTTCTCAGTGTTCCCCTGCCCCGGCAGGAGCAATGGGCGCAGCCTGTGCCCCCTCCCTTGGCCCTCCTCTGTGCCGCCCTGCGAGCGCCGGTGCTTGTCAGTACAACTTTCTGGGAAATCCCTACTCGGCTCCTTACGGATGGATCAGTTCGAGGAGGATTCCCCTCACCGCCTACCCCTTCCTTGAAGCTTTTCTCTTATAGATCCTCTCCTCCTCAGACAACACGACTCCTCTCCCCCACTGCAAAGAGTGTGGCATCTTTTGGAGATGTTTTGCCAGCCCCCAGATGGAGCTGGGCTCGTCTGTAATGGCACGGTGCTGCTTCCTGAGCAGCGCGCGCGCGGACGGCTGTGCTACTTCCAGGAGAGCGACTGACCTGTCAAAACCAGGCCCTGGAAACGAACTCGAAACTACCCCTGAAAGAAGACGTCATTTATCATTCACATGAATATGTGCTCTCGGATTAGATGGGGATTGACTTCCCAATTAGCTATGATATGTCTCCTGCCAGAGCCAAGTCACCATGCAAGTCTCTGTGCTTTTAATTAATTGGAATAGTTTCCTTCAGCTGTTGTCAGCTGCTAAGTGCTTTTCTCCATGTTAAGATGAAACAAGTTGGTAAAGGCGCTTTCCCTTTCTCCAGTGTTTGCACGACCGCCGTGGGAGCTGCGGGGCAGGAGCTGCAACCCCGATCCTGGAGGCTGACAGGCTCGTGTGAAAGTAGTGCGTGAAATTCCCAGCTAACAAAGCGCCTCTCGGCAGTTTCCAGACGCGGCTCAGGCACCGCAGAAGTCCTGCTTGCTGCCTGTTTTGCACGTACGCGCAGTGCCTGGCTCTCGTGCTGGCAGGGGGACTTCACCCTTCAGATTGCCTTCGCTGAATATGGAAGCAGCCGGCCTGCCAGAGCAGCAACGTGCCCAGCCTTGCACAGGCATGAACTTGAAACTCCCCTGTCCTTGGTTCAGGTTTGCAGCATCTCACTCTTTGAGCCGGTGCGTGTCACACGCAACGTGCACGCTGCATCCCATAGATACAGGATCCACTCTTGCACACGCCGACTCCCACCCCTCAGCAGGGAGAAGGGAAAGCCAGGGATGGAAGCACTGAGCTGGAGCTCCCGGGGTCTGGCTCTGGTTGCAGATGTCCTGTGTGACCCCTGGGGTGACAAAGAACGTCTCAGGGACCAGATCAGCAGCCCGAGACTCAAGGGAGAGAGGGTCACACCCCCACTCTGCCACAGGCTTCCTGGTTGCCCTTTAGCAAATCCCCCAGTCTTTGCATGTTTTGTTCCCCCTGTTTGGGGAACAGGGACAGAATCACAGAAAATAAAAGAATCGCAGACAAGGAGGGTGGGAGGGAGCTCAGGAGTCACATCTAGTGCAACCCCTGCTCCCAGCAGGACCAGCCCCAGCTACATCATCCCAGCCAGGGCTTTGTCTACCCAGGTCTTAAACACCTCCAAGAATGGAGAGTCCACCACCTCTCTGGGGAGCCTAGTCCACTACTTTATTACCCTCCTCATGAGAAAGTTTTTCCTAATCTCCAACCTCAACTTCCCTTGCTGCAGCTGGAGCCCATTGCTCCTTGTCCTGTCGTCTGCCCCCACTGAGACCAGCCCAGCCCCATCCTCCTTGCAGCCCCCTCTCCCCCATGCTCTGCATTTCTTGCCCCACTGTACTGTAAGATGTTCCGGGCAGGGATCCTTTCCCTTTCTGTGTATGCTGAACCCACGGCGAGATGGCACTATAATCCCATCTGCAACCTCTGGGAGCAGTTGTAATAAATAGCAGTTTTAATAAGAATGAGGGACAGGTAACTCGATCTAGCCAGATATTAGCCAGTGAACTCAACCTTCAGCAAATAGAAATTTTACATTGAATAATTTATTTAATGACTATTCTAACAGCTGTCTTCAAGAGAGAGAGAGCGAGAGAGGCAGGCCTCTTTGTGGAAGGATTGCTAATACTCTTCTATGGTACATCAGAGAATACAGCACATAATTTAATTTCTCCATTGCCATTCTTTCAGTGAAAATACAGTGTAGTCTGCTGGCAAGGAACGGCATGTGCATGCATATACATTATTTCTTAAAGAATGGCTTAAGGACAGGTAATGTAGATTAATTCCAATAAAAGTTCGGAGACTGACTAACCTGCAAGAGATATATGTGAGCAAGGAGACGCCTGCACAAAGCACAGAAATGCACAGGCAAGCTGTTTTAAAGGCCTCTCTTCAGATAAAAGTTCTTGACTATAGACAGTGATTTTTTTTCCATAGGAATTTAGCCCAGTTAAAAAGAGATGGAGTGACAGCTCTGGGGAGAGGAGTCCTCCGTGATCAGCAGGACAGCGACAGCCGGGTAAGAGTCCCCTAATAATGCGCCTTGCCACGGCTTTGAGAGGGGCGAGCGTGGGGTTCAGACACCTTGGCCAATTTAACCATTAGCTCCTCCGCTCGCCCTCCCGGCGTGTCCTGTCCCCTGAGAAAGGAGCCAAGGGCACCAGGGCCCTGGGCACGGGACCTCCCGCGGCAATGCCTCCCTTGCTCCTACGGCGCGGGCAGAGCCCCGCGACCGAGGTGCAACGTCCTGCATCCTCATTGCCACGCTGCAAAGCGAAGCCCATCTTCCTTATGCTACTTTTTTTTTATTATTTTCTGCTGAAATGCAGATGAATTTGTTCTCTGGAGGCTTTGCACAATTTTTATTTTGCTAAGCTGGATTTTCTTTTTTTTCCAGCAACCTTATTTTGATGTAAGTCTTGTAAACAGGGGACTGGCTGGTTCGAGCACTGAGCACAAAAGCCCTTCCACAGAAGCAGATCAAAAGTCTACAGAAAGCTTAATAAAAGACTGCCTGACAATTAGATTAGGGAAGTCTGAATGGATTTGTGGGGTAAAAAATAGATCTAAGGGCTTTATTAATTGCCTGGCTGTACACGGAAGGAGAGATGCAAAGTAGCTAGGAAAACTAATAAAACCCCCCTTCTTATTAAATTAAATACACTCTGTGTCAGACAATCTCCGCTCAGGCTGGTACAAAGCCCAGACCCTGCCGTACAAGTGCTGAGTGTCGAGACAAATGGAAAATCTAGACCTTTGGAAGAACCGCTCAATATTTAAAGTGTTTTCTTTGCAATCAGGTGTACCCATTTTCATTTCTTTTCAATTTATACACCATTTCTCCGATGACTGCTGGAAGATAATTACAGTACTTTTCACAAATGAAGTATGAGAGATGCAAGAAAAGAAACCAAGCTGTCAATATCCCTGCAACGATGCTCAGATATTGTCTCCGTTTGACACAAAAAAGCATTGATCCTCCCTCCTAGGCGACTGAGCGCACGATGGGAAACCAGCCGGGGGATAAAGCTGTAGAGGAAGAAAGAGCCAGCTCCTTGCAGGGCAGGACAGGGTTTTCACATGCAAAGACAGGGCGAAGTTCAGGGCTGGTCATGCCTGAAGGTGACGGCTGGCATGGGTCGGACTTTGCCGGTGGCCTCTGTCCTTTCGTTTTACACTGGAAAAAAGAAACAGCTGCTCTCTGCATCCCCGCCTGTGACACCGCCGCACCCATTCCCACCCCGGTAATTACGAGCTGTGTCACGCTGCGAGGCTTGGTGGAAGCAGCACCGTGCCCGTCGTGCACACAAAGCACCCTCGGCCGCGCTGCACCCCACGTCCCTCCCTGCACGCCCGCACTAGCTGCAGATCAGCTCTGCTCGTTAACGGCGATGCCCCCGACCGTCTGCGGCCGCGGGATGAACAGCAGAGCTGCAAGCACGTTTCATCCAGAGCCCACGCCCTGGCAACTGGGATCAGAGCAGCTGATCCCGCAGAGCCCCTATAGTGACTTTTTTAGTCTGGAGTCCAAAGGAGATCCTTGATCTGGGGATGAAACCCTTTCTACCTGCAGCCATTGCTAATTTCTGAATAAAGGACACATTCTCCCTATGACAAAAGAAGTCTAGGAAGCCCCTGAACGGAAAACCATGGCCAATTGCTTGTGACCCAGAGCGACCGTTTCTGGAGGATGCAGACAACGGCAAGGGCTTTCCCGAATGCACGTGGGCTTCTCGAGACAAGTGCAGGTTGTTGTTTTTTGGCAAAAACCGCTCGTTCTGGACTCAACCTGGGTCCCGGCTCTGCCTCCGCGAGGGAGGATCTGCCGGCAGGGCCAGCCGCCAAGCAGGTGCGGCGCCGGTAGCGTGCCAACGCACCCGCATGGGTTCCTAATTGTCCAGGCCTGATCGGCGCAGCTGTGAGCAGCTCATCGGCTTTGCTTCATCTCCAGCAGCAGAACAGGCTTTATCCGGGGATCACGTCCAGGCTCAGAGAGGCAGCGCTGTGGGTTGAACTCTGCACCGCGTAAAGCCCTGGCTATGTTTAATCTTAAGGCAATTTGGGATAGTTAGAAAGAGAAACAGATCCCCCTTGGGTCTTCTGTCTAATCCTGTGATGAGAAGGAATGAAATAGGCTCAGCAAAGTAATTCGGGCCCCCTAAGTGCTTGACTTTAATGCATCTGCATGGTCTTGACTGCCAGCAATGCTGCCTTTGGCCCACTGGAAGCCCCTGGCAGATTTGGCCCGGGTTCCCACGCCGTGAGGACTGGATCCTGCAGTGCAGGGGGAGGGAAGACGTGTCTCCTCGCACACGCAGCACCGCACAGCTGCAGGCCCCGTTGCTGGAGCCCTGTGCCGTTGTTAATGCCCTTTCTGTGCAGCGCCGGCGCGGGCAGAGCAAAGGCACCGGATCGCGGAGAGACCGAGAGGCTTGGCGGTGGCACGCAGGGGCAGGATGTTGAACCCATGCCACCCCCGTTCCCCGCCTGCTGAGCCATCCCTCCCCTTCGCCCCGCACTCGAATTAACACACTTTCCCACTCGCACGAGGGTCGGCTTTTCTTTGCTGCAGCTGCGAAGGCCGCACGTTTCTGCACGCGACTGACCCCATGACGAACCAGCCGAGGGATCATCTCCCCCGTCAGAGAAGCAAATCCGCTCGCTCCAAACGTGCCGCGACTCTGCAGCGCCCACGGTCATGCGCTCCATCTCTCCTACCGCCTCATGTCGTAGCAGCTCCGTGTTGTTTTAAGGGCACATAAAAGGATTTCTGATAACGTGAATCGGGCAGAGGGGGCCGTTCCAACAAAACCCTCTTTGTGCAATAAAGCGGTGAGCGAGAATAAGTGTGCGGTGAGCCACGCGGGCACGAGTGCTTTGCCGGCCGCTCTTCATGGGCGCAGCTTGGTCTGAGCGCTCTGCGGCCGGCTCCGTGCTGGAGGGAACGGGCCTCTTCCTCCTCCTCCTCCTCCCAAACCACACACAAAACACCCCTCGCCTCCAAAACCCCCACGCTGGTGCCACCTCTCACAATGAAGGCATGTGTATGTGTGTGCGTGTGGGGGGGGTTTAAAAAGTTGCTGTGTTGTCTTTTGTTTTCTCATCCGTTTGAGGATTTTGTCTGGGGTGTAGCTAGCCCGGGGTCTTTTCAAAATCTCCATATAATGCGTTGGCCAAGCATGCCACGGCCCCTGTAGCAGCCAGTCGGCACGCAGGACAAGCGCCAACGGGGCGGTTCTTTACGGGGGCTGCGCACCGGAAGGGCGGTCTCCCTGGGCCAGGGTTGCTGCTTGTAGCCGGGTTGGTCTAAGGACCTCGGCAGGCCAGGTTCGTCGGGTCGATGGGAGACCTTTTCTTATTAGACCAACTAAAGAGTTGGAAAAATGGTGCTTTGCAAGTGTTCGGGCACAAACACCCTTCTTCAGGCCTAGGGAGAGTCTGGTGGATGTTGTAAGCACACGTCTCAGCCAGGCCAGGTCGCAGAGCCCTCTATCGCGGACCTGCGGCAAGCGAGAGGCGGTCTCCGTGCAGAGATCTGGCTGCAAAAGGAGCCGCTGGGTTCAAATCCAGAGCTTCAAAAATACAACAAAATCACCGTTGCTCCATAGCAAGGGGCAGCTCGTGCAGACCCCATCGCCTGCTCGGGCCACGAGTCCTCGACGCAGGCCCCGTGGAGCAGGGGCAGGCTGGGGAAGCGTGGCCTCCTGCCATCCAAGACGGCTGCCGTGCTGGCACTGAAACGCCCCCAGACCCCTTGCAAAGGCAAGCGCTGGCTGAGGCCCAGGGCCGCGAGCCTCCAAGCGAGCAAGAGTCAAACACGAGCGTGCGGCAGATCTTCAGGCTTTGCAACGGGGCGTTTGACATCCGCCAGCGCGCGAGCCGCTCCGGCTGTCGTCCGCCCCTCCCTGCCGAAGCCTGTGAGATGTATGCTGGCAAACCCCACTAATCTGCCGCGCCAGATTAAGACCAAGATACAGTAACTGCTTGATCATCCCCTGCCAGCTCCTCGGGTCAGGAGAAGTTAAGCCTGCGAACAGAAGCGCCTGTCTTTGCTCTCCCTCCCTGGGCTCTTGATAAGCTCCTGACATCTCTAATTTCTCCCTGTGTTTCTGGAAGCGACACCGCCAGGTGCTTTTCCACTTCCATCGTCACTTGAATGTCACTGTCAACAAACAAGGATGCTCCCCGTCTGTAATTGCCCTCGCGCCGAGGCCTGCTACGTTCCAGGATTGTTTCTGTCGGGAGCGTAACAAGCCAATCTGCTTATCTTGAATTATTTAACCAGCTGATGCATGCCCGTGTGACTGGCTCGCAGCAGCTCTGGGCCTCCGAATGTTTGTGCAGGCGTCCGACGCGGCAATTATTTTGCAATCTTGAATTCTTACGGGCTCTGCAAGACAACGGGCACGGAGACCGGGGCTCTTAGCAAGAGCTGCCTGCTCCGAGGGCCGCACGGCGCGGTCTGGACGGCCCTGCACAGAAACAAGGTTTGGCTGCCTCCCGCTACCCGGACGTCATCTCCCATTGAGAGCCGCGGTAGCAGATGCTGCCCGCGGGGTAAGACACGCTGCCTGCCGCAACGAGTTTACCATCTCACTAGACAAGGCAGGCACGCGGGAGGGAGGCCCATTTTACAGGTAGGGAAACCGAGGCTGAGAGATTAAGCGATCCACCCAAATCACAGCAGACAGAGCCCACTCCAGAAACCAGCCCGGTGCCCCCACCACAAGCCTGGCCTTCCACTCCTGCCGGACACGTCCATGGGCAACAAATCCCTCGCCTTTCTGCTGCTGCTCTGTAAGCATGGGGCCGTGGGGGCTGCTCTTGGAGACCCATGCCCGTGCCCCGGGCCCCCCCAAGGCACCCACTGGCCCACGCCCAGCAGCTCTGGGGTCAGCACAGACTTCACTCTCGCTGCCCGCGCTGGCCAGGCCGGCGCCGGCTTTGCAGCGGGACAAACCGCAGGTTACCGTGCAGGCGGCGCGGCAGCCGAAGGCCTGGCACGCCCGGGCACGGCGCGAGGGAGGGAGCGGGGCAGCACGCGGACCATTGTGCAGCACAGCAGGAAGTTGTTTCATCCCGAAGATACAGAAGGGCGCGTTTTCAGAGCAGAGAAGTTAATGGAAGTTAAGTAGCTAAAACCCTTTTGAAATTTCGGGGATAATCTTTGGTCTCGCCATTGACTGACTGATAGCAAAGCGCCCGAAGGAGGCAGCCCAGGACTTCATATGCCGCGATTGTTCTTCGGATCTGCCGGCTCCGGGTGCCAGCCGCTTTGCCTGCCTGATGCCTGCTTCCCAATGCATAGTGTTTGTTGCTCTCTAATCCACTTTCCAGCGCCTTTCTTCATAGATTAGACAGATAGACTGCTGCGCTCCTGTGAACTGCCAAAGCACCTCTATTGCTGAGGGTTATTCCAAATGCAGCACTTATCCTCAGATTAAAGCATGGCTCCCTCGCATCCCTGCAACCAGAACACGCAGGCCGCGCAGTCTGGCTTCTCTGCCCTCCTCCGGGCGCTGCCCGGGCAAGCTGGTCGAGCTCCTGCTGCCACGGGCTGTGGAGAAGCATTTTATCAAGGAAAAGAAATAAACCCCAAAGATTTTTAAAGCAAGGTTAAAATAATGACAGCTGGGTATTCTTTGAGGGAAGGAGGGGCGATTTATTTTGGCTGGCCTCAGTCCCAATCATTTTGCATCATTGAGAAGCTGCAGCCGGTCAGAAGCAGGAGACAGGGAAGGGTAGCACTGAATTGTGCCCCAGGCACAAGGAGAAGTGGGGAAGCTGTGGTACCCTACACAGTATACACCATCCAAATGCACGGTTCAGATGGAGAGGATTAAAATACCAGATTGCTCAGAATTTCAAAGCAAAAAAATTTGCAAAAATTCTCAGGAACCTTTTGTCTGTCTGTCTGTCTGTCTATGTGTTTGTGCATTTTGCTGGTTTTCTATCCGTTTGTGGAGCTAGCGGCATTTTTAGAAGCTAAATGTTGATGAAAACTCCCCCCCCCGAAGTTTCAGAATTTGTGTGCAATAACTTTCATGCCGGCTCGGAGGAGCATTCACGACAAATGACCGAGACCATGACTTACAGGTGTATCAGGGCCAAGAGTTTCAAAGCTGGGCGTCAAACAGAGCTCGATATTTGTGTACAGGGCTGAACAAAACACCGTAGCTCGCAGTGAGCGGCAGGCACGCATCGCCTCCAGAAGTCAGGTGGCTTCATATCAATTCCTACTTGTGGATTCAAGGGCTTACGGCAGGGCACTTGTGTGTGACCACTTCTGCTTGTGCTTTTACTTGTTTGCTGGAGACTTTGGCTCTGGGGCTGGTGACGTTTGTATCTTGGAAGTATTTAATGTGAACGGGGGATTGAAGGCCAGATTCTGCTCGGAGATGTCGGTGGCATCACTGCGTTCACACCAGCGCAGCTTGGCGGAGAACTTGGCCTCGAGGTCTTAATCTCAAAGTCGCCCTCCCCATCCCTTCGCGAGCTCCCTGCATTCACGTGCCCGGTAACCCCCAGGCAAAGCCCAGTCCCAGGGGTTGTTACCCAGCGTTGTGATGCTCCTGGCGTGACTTTATTCTGGTCCTCGCAGGTGGAGGAGGGAGCAGCGTGGCAGGCTCGGGGCCCCGTCCCATCCAAGCTCGCCCAAGAGGCGTGAGGATCACAGGCCCCGGGGTTCCCTTTCCATGCCCTAAATTGCATAATTTCCCAAGCCAAAGTTGACCTGCAGGTGAATATCCAGGGGATGTTTCCTTTCCTCTGAAAACCAGGTCCCTGGCTGGCTCTCGTGCTGGTCGCAGCATTTATTCTCCCTCCTTAACTTCTTGCCGCTGCCCCGGGGAGGCCACATCCAGCACGAGGGGCCATTGCTGGGCACTGCGGGGGCGAAGAGGGCAGCAGTCCTGCACCCTCTTTCTTGGGGGGAGCTTTCTTGGGGATGCTACCTCTTTGCACCGGTCCCAGCGCACGCCGCTGTCATCCCGCTGCCCGCTGTAAAGCCCGCTCAGGTCCTGGAAGTCATTTTGAGACATTATCCAGCCTCGGAATCACATAAAAATATGTTCGCCTGGTTAGCCCCCATTCTGCTCATCTGTTGGCTGTGAAGAGGGATTATACAAATGATGGGCTCTGGAAAACGGCCTGTGGCTCCTATTAATTTCTGTGACAGTCTGACACAAAGCCTCAAAGGAATAATTTAAATCTCTCTCTCTGATGCCAGTCAGATGCTCTGTCTACGGGGCCTGGAAAGCGGCTCTTCTCTGCGTGCAGGCGGTGTCCAGAAGTATCCCGGCCAGGAATCGAGTGACGCGGGGTGCAGCAACAGCCCCGCTTTTGTCTGCGATCCCCTTTGAACGGCAGGCACTTCCAATTGAAAGTGAGCCAGTTTAAATTGGAGGACCGTGGAACAAATCCCCAGGGACTCTGTCACCCGTGAAGGGCGATTATGTTTCTTTCACATGTAAGAAAAGACCTGAAATAATGATGGGACTTATGGGCTTCTCCCATCGCGGTGGCGGAAGCAGGATGGCGTACCCTTCATGGGTGAGGTGTTGTATATTTATTATCCGGCAATGGAAAATGCAGAGGCAAATGGATATGTTTAGAAGAGGAGGCATGTGAAATGGCTCAGATACAAATGGAAGCAATAACAATATTATTAGAGCGCAGGCATTTGTCTGGCTGGAAAGCAGGACGCACGCGGAAAATCGCCGGCGCCGTCTGAGCTTGCGGCCACGCTGCCTGCTTGCCGGGTGACGTGTGCCCGCGCCCAGGGTCAGGACAAGGATGAAACGCCACTCAGATGCCACGAGTCCTCCCAACACGAGGTTTCAGTGGGGCAAAAGTGGTGCCTTGGGTTGCAAAGCAAATGGGCTGCCGTCCAGAGCTGCAAAAGCCTCAGGCGCTGCCTCTGCTACCGCCGGGACAACCGAGGGGTGGACGTTACCTGCGCCGATTCTGCACCTGTGCTCAGCCCCGGGGTCCTGAGCAGGGGAAAGGAGGGGTTCGCGGGGGGAGGCATTCCCAGAGGGCAGCAGGAGGAGTGATGTGAGCAAAGAGGGGTCCAGGTTTTGGAGGAAGCGGAGAAGACCGATGCATTCGAGATCGGGCGGCTAGCGTGAGGCTCCTAAACCCAGCTTGGGGCTGCAGGAGAAACGTCCCAGGTTTTGGAGATACCGAGTGCCCGCAAAATCCACCTGTCGATGCGAACAGCAGATGCCTAAATACGGCCCCTGGTTGGTAAGCGTGGGCCGATACTTTATTACGTGAAGGTACCAGACCAGTACCGGCCTGCTGGAGATCCTGGGAGAGAATGGGGCTGGATCCGGCCATTGGATGTATTTACGTATTTGTATCTTCTGCACGCCCGGGAGAAAGCCCAGCTCCAGGGGAGGAGGTCTCACCTCCGCGCAGTCTCCAAAGTTTTACTTCAACTTTTCTGCCTCGTGACCTCCAGCAAGGAGAG
>NW_005842680.1:682497-696977 GCF_000455745.1 Alligator sinensis | reverse complement strand
CGCCCAGTGGGGGGGGGGGGGGGGGGGGGTGGCGGGAGAGAACAGGCATTAATAAATCCCAAATTAAAATCAGATCTGAAGTTCCACTGGAAGTTGTTCAAAAGGAAACAGAATCAATTGCAGCCTGTTCCCAGTTCTATGGAGGAGCCTTATATTGTTTCTAATGAAACAAAATCAATAAGAAAGGCTTTTTATGGTTCATTTTTTTAAGTTCAATACCAACGATGCAATTTGGTTGACAATTATGAATGATCAGTTATGTCATCCAGCCTATCCCCTGCTACCCAGCCTGCCAGAGCCTGCAATCATGTATTATTGCTTGCAGGTACATTTTTAAATATTGGCTTGCTTTCCACTTTCCTACAATGATCATTCAGAAATAAACTGAATTTTCTGATCAATTTAGTTGACTGAATGCAGCAGTTGTTAATGCCTTCAGTTTAGAAGCCATCTTCCAAACTTTTCTGATCCATTAGCTATGAGCCCCATGGATTAAAAAATCCATCCTCGGGAGCGCTGTGCTTTCAAGGGAAGACACGGCGCTTTTCAGAACCACTTTCAGCAGGTGGTGGGGCTCGGGCTTTAAAACAGCAAGAGATAATAATGTAATGCCTGCACCAGCGCTTCCTTTTGTGAGCAAAAGTGACAAAATTATCTTTAAGATGCTTTCTTGAGCACGACTTTATTTGTTTCCAAATCGCGCCCCCGTCTCTCTCACCCTTTGTTTGCATTTGGCCAGATCTCTTGCTCTCGGGCCTTAGCAGGATGGATCCGCCGTGATACAAATGTGAGACCGTGCCTCCAAGACCGTGCAGGCAGGCAGCAGCATCGCGGCAGGGGACCCAACCCTGCCCGCAGTTGCCCTGTCCCTGGGGCCGGAGAAAACGCTTGCTGGGCATTGCCCAGACACCACTGAAGTCAACAGAAAAGCTGCCACTGGTTTCAATAAGACTGTGGACCAGGCTCCTAATCTCTCAGTATCTTGGCTTCCCAAATGCAAAACCTTAACGGTCCTCTCAACTGTGCTAAGGCAGGACGGCTCACCGGTCAGCTGATACCATCACAGGCAAGGTTTTGCATTCAAGTGCAAACCTGGGAACGCTGGGGTAGATATTGCTTGTGGGTATCTGCTGGGGACGGCAGCGACAGCCGTTCGCGGCACTGGAGTGTGTTATTGCTTTGGGCAATATCAAGATGGAGCAGGGCACACGGGTCGCTCCCTGAGCACATTTCTTCACTCTCAAGGTTTTGTGTGGATGGTGGTGTCCTGCCCCGTCCTGCAGTAATCCCAGCTGCCACGAAACACACGCTTTGTTTGCTAATCTATATTTTAGTCTGCTATGAAACAGAGCTGTTAAATCAACAGCAAGGACCCTTAAAAAGTTTGCATATGTCTTTATCTTGAAAGGAAAGCGATGCTGATTCTGCGAACGTTCAGCACTTAGCAGCGGCGACCGGGTGCTGCAGATTGGAGCGGATATAAATGACAAAACAGACTCCGTGCCCAGGGCTGGGCAATGTTTTTAAAACCTTTTTCCCCAGGAGGAAACAAAAAAAAAAGGATCAATGTGTAAAATGCATGTGAAACTTAGATGGTTTCAGCCAAGATTTTTAAAACAACATTGAAACATTTATTTATTTAGACATTTTAAAACAAAATCGTGTGATGTTTTAGTTTCAGGATGACGCAGAGTCTCAGAATTTACCTACATTTCAATCACCCTCCCCCCAAAATGTTCATTTTAATCTAAAACAAAATGTAAAATATTAACTAGAAAAACTCAGACTGCAAATTGAGCGTTTGTCCTGAGTCACCCGAAGGTGAAGGTCTCCCCCCGCCCCCCTACGGACCACCCTGCATTTAAATAGCCAGCTGCGACGTCAATGCGTCTAGCAGCCCCATTACTGTCCACTGTTCACCGCATCTGCTGAGGGGTCGACGGAGGAAACATTGCCCCTTTCTTCCTTGGGAGACGGCAGCCTGGACGTGAGCCGCCCTGTCAGTTGTAAGGCTTTCCCTCCGAGCTCGGCCGGCGACACGCTTCCTGGATTTGTGTACGGGGAAGTCACAGACTGATGCATTGCAATGCATGCCCTCGTTAGAGGCCAGCTGTCACCTGGGGCAGAACCGCGGTGCGACGATGGCCGGGGTGGTCTCTTCTGTCCTTGCCATTATGAATGCCAACCCTGAAAAAAACCCTATTTGCAAAGCATGTTGGCAGAGCTTGATCCTGCAAAGCATTTAAGCACATGCTTAACATTAAGTCTCACTGAAGTCAAAGGCAAAGCAACTGCCTGGCTTGGATACGAACCCCATCGGTCCTGGCCTGGAAGAGGTTTGGTCACAGCTACTCGCAGAAGGACGTTGCATGAGCCTATCGCACAGGCAGCACAACCTACCCACACACACTCCCAATGCACATCACGGCTTAATTAAAAAAATAACCCCTCCTAAGCATCTGGCTTGCAAGCAGCTGTGGTCAGTGCCATCTACAAAGGTCTGAAAGGATCGTTGTGGGCCACTCGGAGAAAGGGAAACAGGTCTGTACTTCTAACGCCCATAAGCCCATGTAGTCAGCACGGGGATATCTTCTCTTTAGAGGCAGTGGGACTTTCTAGCATGACTTGTTCTCCCTCTTGGCTTAAGCCTCAGCGGGACTTTTGCAAACAGCCTGTCCGGTGAGAATGCAGTTCCTTGGCGTCTGAAGAGAGACAGAGGGATTGTGAAGACAAACGGGGTTGCCACCAGGTAGAAGGCAGATAGATGGACAGTGCTGACTAACCTGCAGTCGGGGGCTTGTCGTTTCAACCGCCTGGCGCCTGTGCGCGACACTTGCTATTTCTGATAAAGCCAAAAGAAAGAAGATAAATCACTACCCGCGTGAGCGAGGGAGGCAGGCTCCCACCCTCCTACCAGCAGCCCCACAGGGAGAATAGGGGAGCGACGGGCTCCGAAACGCTTCCCCCCACTGCAACGTCGAACCTCCTCCTTCCCCAGTGCCCGGCGAGCGGGAGCCTGCGCTGTGCGCACCGGGCGGAGAGCAGGCCAGGGAGGTGCGAACGATTTCCTTTGCAGTCCTCTGTGCCCGTCCGGTCTCCGGCCATCACGAGCAGTGCCGGGGACTGACCTTCTCACGGAGGAGCGTGGTTTGGAGGAGAAAGCGGATGACACTTCCTCGCTCCGGTTATTTACAAGTGCTCTCTTACTGGAGATCAATGTGTTGAACCTGGTGAAGTATGGTTTCAATTTTCCCTTCAAAACTTGGATCAAACAGTGCTGACAATGCAAGCTCCCTCGCCACTGAAAGATTGAACTTGTTCTGCAGTCTTGAAAGGGGCCGAGCCTGGAAGCGCAGCCCCTGCCAGCATGAGCTCAGCAGCCGGCCATTTGTCTCTGGCCCGGCCCACAGCCCACAGCGTCACTTGGGGAGCCTGCGCCCGAGAGAGCAGAGGTCGCCGGCCGGTGCCTGCATCCCGTCCAGGTGCGTCTGGTGCATCCGCTGAGCTGGGCCAGGCGGGAGAAGTGGGAGGCGGAGAGGTGGCTAAGGCAAATAACGGAGGCCAGGAGAGGTGGGTTCACTTCCCTATTGCCACCTGCTCACCTTCTGACCACGGGCCAGTCGCCCCCGGCACGATGAGAGAAGGCATCTAGACACAACTGGTGCGGGGCCTTTTGTGGTTTCGGCTGCCACGGTCATCTGAAGACATGAAACCGTAATGGGGACGGCGTGCATGTGATGTTCCTGTCTCCAAAGGAGGCTGTAGCAGTAGCTACCCTCGGTGCACGCAGCATCCCCTGGGAAACGGCAGTCTAGCCAGGGCTAATCCCCCTTGGCGTCACCTGGAGCTGCCGCCCGGCCAGCGATCCCGTGTGCAGGCACCGAGTCTCAAGTGCATGCACACCGCGCAAGAAATAGGCACCTGCTGGTGTTTCCTCCCACCCTCTCCTTTGTCCTTTGAGGAACCGCACCTGCGGCTCAGGTAAGTAATGGCATCCACATCTCTTCTCCCGGCAGCATCCGTTATGCGGTGGGAAGCTCCGCCGACTGCAAGGTGTCTTGCTCCAGAGCCATCGGGAACCTGGGAGACTCGGACACTGGAGATGTTATTGGAGACTGAACCCACTCCTGATCTCAGTGACACTGTGGGGAATTAGGGGAGCCCCTACGGAAACCGGGTGCTTGTTGCTACCGGAGCTCAGAATCGACTCCGTCTCTATCCTAGCCCAGCGGCCTCCCGATCACATCCCGGCCCGAGACGAGTCCGCCGGGCCTTCAAGGCTTCAAGGTCTTCCTCGCGTGCTGCTTATCCCCCACCCACGGGCCGGACCACAGCCCTCTGCTTGGGATATTATAACATATTTGGTCTCTGGGGCAGGTGGCGTCATCTGAATTATGCTCGGATATGAAGTGAGGTAGAGGAGCAGCCCCAGGAAGCAGCGACCGCTTCGCAAGGATGACGGAGGCTCTCCAGGTAGATGGGTGCGCTCTGTCTCAACAAGCAATTACATATGTTATTAGCAGAACTTTCTCCAGAGAGAACGATTCCCACCGGCATCGCTGCCTCATTAGTTACTTTAAATGAACGAGGCAATTGCAGCAAATATGATGAAATGCAGGCTGCCCATTTCCAAAACAGCCCAGCTCCTTAAATGTGTTTAGAATTAGCCTCTCCAAGAAGAAAGAGGCAACACATTATTCTAAGTGGCTCATCACAGTGGTGAATTAATTTAGCATTCAGGAGAAGAGCATTAGCCCTAATGACATTGCTTTGAAATGCATGCTGGCTTCACCGCCGCGCATCCCGGCGTGCAGGTGCAATTTGGCATTTGTGAATGGATGTGAGCAGAGGTGCAATAACCCGAGAGCAATGCACCTTCTCGGGGATGCTGGGCTGCTCGGATCTGGCTCCAGGAGGAGGGAGCCATCAAGCGTGTCAGGGTCAAGAGGTAAATGCTAATCCCCTTTGGCACTTATCTGCTTGCAAATACTAACAATTCCTGCGGACACAATGCCGTGCTCCTTACTGAGGTGAAAGGTGAGGGAAGGAGATGCCCTTCTCCTGCTGTCTGCACCCAAGGGAGCTCTGCAAAGCCCTGCTATCCTCCTTGGAGGCATTGGGCGCGCTCCGTTGCCGCGTGGTCAAGGTGCAAGGACGCAGGATTGACTCATCAGCTGCAGACCACCATGCAGTGAAGGTTAAGGACTAAAAGGTCCCCTCCAGCCCTGCCTACAGGCCCCACATCACAGGGCACCCAGCAGAGCAAGCCTGGGGAGGAGATGATAGAGGGCTAGGGCCGAGGATGCCAGAAACGCCAAAGGTGGCAGTATCCCAGGCATGATTTACTATCATTGTTTGCAAAAGCAGAATGGGCCCCTAAACACACGTCTCTGGCCTTCCCTGCAGGCTCCGGCTGAGATGCAGGCTCTGAGCTGCACTTTCCAGGTGCATTGGGGAAGCATCTGATGAAGGGAACTTGGGTTTGCAAAAGCTTGCGCTCTCTGCAGAGATCTCATTTAGTTGGTCCATAAAGGTGCATCTCTGCCCGGCCTGTTCACGCTGGAAGTGACACTTCCTTCCGGAACGAGAGTGCAGGGATGGCTTCACAGGGCAGCACCCGGTGCAGACAGACACGCTGCCCCCTCGGCCTCGTAGCCCAAGCAAAGAGCCCTGATGCCACAAGGCAGAAGCAGCCAAGGGGAAAACCTCAGCCACTGAGTGGGGTTTGCCGTGGCTGCCGAAGCCACACAGCCCCCGATCTCGGCAGCACGGCCTCGCTGCACGCCGCTCCCCATCCCGTGTCGTGTACAAGCGCTGCTGACACCCCACGCTGGGATGCGAGTGCGAGGTGCCACAGACAGCCGCTCTCCGTAGTGGGGAGTCCAGCCTCCATCAACATCACCCGCTGCAAGCAAGAAACAGCTTTCACCGGAGCCGGGAGGGGCCTGCCGCACACCTCACCTTTACCCAGCTTGTACTTGCCTACACACTCGCGTGACTGGGGCACCGCCGCATCACAAGTGCTTTCCATGAGATTTGAACCCGGCTCCTCGGCTATTGCCACCGCCGTGAGACCGGGCGCGGAGTCACTTCTGATCAGCGTGACGGAGCCCGTGGGTGTGCGGCTCCCCCTTTGCTTGCTCTTCATTTAGCTTCTGATTTGTAAAGTGTTATTAAACTTGGCCTGGCCGCTTTGCGGTGGCAGGCGAGGCTGTCACATTTTGCCAGCGGTTGATTTATTAGTCAGTTCTGTAAGACTTTAATCTACTCGGAGGGGTTTTTTCTGTTTCTTTTTTTTTTTTTTTTTTGTAATTCATAAATGAGTATCTTTATGCTGAATTTCGAGTCAAACCGCTCCTCGCTTGATCTTTCAACTGCCGAGCGTGAGATTGTAACGACACCTCCTCCACGCTCCCCTCGTCTGGTGCTTCTGAATGGGGTCTTTGGAAAGGGGGGAGGAGAGCGGCAGCATTTCCCTCCTGCTCATTTCCATGCGGTCTCTTCTGGCAACACGTGTGAAGCTATCACATTAGCATGGCAATTGCTTTCCGGGCAGGAGGCATGTCCACTCCTAATCAACGCACAAAGACACCTGACCTCCTCGACACCTTCAGATCTGACTTGCCACTGAACGATAACAGATTGCTTTCATGGGCTTTCGCTATTAAAAGCAATAACACAACAGTGCGCATCCGCCTCGGGAACAGCTCAGGCATTAATAGAGATGGGCGAATATTTTCTGATGAATTCTGTTCTTTTTTTGGAAAAAAAGAAAATTGGTTTTCTACTCGTGTTTAAAAAAAAGAAACGAGAAGCTTCTGCCAACACGAAACGTTTCTGCACGGTCTCGTTCTGCTCAGGAGCCCCAACGCGTCTCCGCACAAAAAGATCAATGTTTGGTAAACAAAAAAAGGAAAAATTATTTTACAAAAATAACTTTCCTTGTGCATTTAAAAAAATATGCCAACAAAACTGAAAGCCCGCATAGAAAATGTTTTTTCTTTAACCAGCATATTTTTCCATGAAAGATTCGGGTGGGAAATGGGTACTTCTATTTAAACATTGCCAGCCATTTGGAACAGGATTTTTTCCAACCAGTTTTAAGGAATGAACATGCCGGCTAATTCCTTTCCCGTGGCCGAACGCCAGCTCCGGGCAGATGCCCAGCTGAAGTTCAGACATCAAGACTACAAGTTTCATGAAATAAAACCATCTCACATAGTTCCTGCTAGGAGCTTTTTTGCAACCAGGCTTCTCAAAGCCCAGGGGAAGACACATAAACAATGGACACGAGGCCTGCACACGGGGTTTTGAGTCTGAGTGACCCAGACTTTGGGCTTGGGGTTAAGCCTGGTTCCCAACTAGAGTCAATCACTTCACTGGAACAGGCCTTTTCACTCTGGCACCGTCGGGAGATGCTCGGAGACGAGGAACAGGTGTCCATGAAATCAAGCAAGTAGACAATTCACAAGAGGCTTCCTAGTTTCCCCCACACTCTTCTCTTTCTCACTTGAATTTCTGGAGCTCTAATAGCTTGACTGGTTTAAAAAAAGAAAAAAAAATCCACCGTAATCACCCACAAAAACTTCCCTGCAACTCCCCATCTGGTGTGTTGAATGAGATCCATCCTGGAGTTACTAGTAAATAAAGCAGATGGGTTTTATTTGGACTTTTCTCTTTCCAGAGGCATTCGTGATGAGAGGCTTGGAGCCGGAGCATGCCGGGTCGAGCGGAGCTGGCTGCCCGCGTGCTGGAGCCGTGTCGAGAGGACCGGGCCCGGGGGGCTCTCCACCGCCCAGAAGCGGTGGCGTTTGCCTCGGTCACGGCCGACTGTGCAGTCACAGCCGCGGTTTTTGGTCATTCCTGAGCTTCTTGAAGGAGTGGCCCTGAAGGACCGGGAAAACTGGCTGTGTCCGGAGCAGCATGGACGGTCGCAAAGCCAACAGGAGGCTTTCGGACGTAGCGTCCAGACACCCTTATCCTGCCTCGAGCAAGGGGCTGGGCTAGGTGACCTTGCGAGGTCCCTTCCAGCCCTGTTTCCTCCACGTTTTACTTGGGGTCTTCTCCTCCGCTCGGTTTGCACCCCCACCCCCAAATCAAGAGATGCCAGAAGCAGCGTCTGTCTGGCCTCAATCCTGCCTCCATTCACTTTACCCCCCAGGATCCCCGGTGCATCAGGACGGATCACGTCCCCTTAACGGGCCTGCGTTTCCTTTCGCCAGCCAGCATTGCCAACGGGAGATGGGCGCTCCCAGGTCAGAGCTGCTTTCCAAGGAGGCAGGGGGCCAGCGGCAGCAATATCGGCATCCACTGGACCACGCTAATTTTAATTGCGGGAGGAAATAGAAATGGCCGATGACCAAGCCACGTCCAGGTTTTACAATCCCATCCAAGTGCAGCTAGTGAAGTGGAAAGCAGCACATGGGGAGGCCCCAGAGGCTGTCGATGCTGGGCTCTGCTCCCTGCGAGCCCCGTGCCCTGCCTGCCCGCTGCCCGGACTAGGAGGAAGGCTTGTCTACGTGACCCCTGCGAGCCGTGATGCACCCCTGAGACAGCACCAGGGCCGGCTGCCCCGGTGCGGGGCGATATGCACCATCTGCGGGCAGTAATGGCCCATTTCAATAGACCGCCGGACCTTCCTGTTGACCCCGCGCCCCCCGAGCCAGGCAGGACTTTGTAACCCACCCATGCAACGCGCGGCATCATAAAGTCTTGGCCACCTCCCTCCCTGCTTGTTTCAGATGGGGTTAGCAGTGCCCTCTCCCCAGCCACAGGCTATTTCGTGAGCGCCTCTTGCAGCATCTTTCCGTCCCTCCTAAGCCGCAGGCGCTCACCCGTCTGATCTGCATTTGTCGGCTCCTACGAGCAGACCCTTCCCCTCCGCTCCCGACAAGCCAGGCGCTCCTCACAACCAGGGAAACTGAAGTTTATCACAGGACCTTTCCTAACATAATTAGCTGTCATTCTTTTAAAACTTCTCTTCCTACATTTCCTTCTTCTCACCTTTCAGACAGCAAAGAAACAGCAGATGATTAAGACAGGGGCTTCTCCCCCCTACCCCGTGCAGTGGCATTAGTGTCTGCGGGCTGTCTCCACACTGCTCCCTCCATCTATAAATACGACAGGCCACGCAGCTTTTCCAGCAGGATAAAACACAACAGTATTTACTGGTGGCTCCGCCGAGAAGTGCTGAAGTGAGCCTTGCACGCGGGCACCGCGAGGCTGGAATAACGAGCACTGGGAGTGGTGCAGTGGCTGCGAGCAGCTCCCCCCACAAGACACCCCGTGTCGGGTTAGAATAAAGCAGCCCGTACTCTTTGCGAGAAGGGTTCAGGAGCGACGGACCTCCTTGCAGCTCGTGATCGAAGCGACAAGGCAAGTGCTGCAGACAGCCGCTGACAGAAGAGGTTTTCCCCTCTCTGAGTGTCTGAGCCTTTGAGCTCAGGTTTTGAGGCAGGTGGCCTGATTTTCAGAGGCACCGAAAACCGAAATTTGGGCTAAATTAGCAGGAGTGGTGGGTGCTCTGTTCTCTTTGGAGGTCAGGCCTGGAGCATTTTTAGAAGTCAGGAAACCTAGCACGTATAACAATGCCCTCCCCTTTGCATCGCACTAGCACCAGAGAGCCAGGTGTCCCGGTCCCCAGACCCAGTGCAGGGCGGGGCCGTGCGGGGAAGGGACCCGTAGGGGCAGGTAGGATGAGAACAAGGTATCCATTCCCAAATTGCAGACATTCATTACCTAGGGGGAAGGGGAAGACGAGGCTTTGCCGAAATCTTTCCGCAGGGAGCGCTGCAGTTTTCTGGGTGGATTCAGCCGTCGGGCCGTGTTTGGTGACAGGCAGATGTGCGGGTGGATGGGGAGCCGGGGTGCATGCGGGTGGGAATCAGTGCATGCACGTGGCTTGTGGAGACCCCCTGTTCACCCACACTTTACCGCTGTTGTATTCGCCCCAGAGACCCGCAGGACTGGCCGCTCCCTTGTGATGGGTTGCCGGACCTGCCTGCCCCGGAGCACCGGTGGACAATCTTGGGCCTTCGCTCCGGAGACCCCAACGCTCCCGTGGTTTTTGGGTCAGCTGAGGCTCTCCATCTCACTCCAGCAGGTTTCCTGCTTGTGAGTCGAGCCACATCACGTCTTTGCAGCTTCCGGGGATGTCTTTTTGTGCCTCCGTTTGTTCAATACATTTGTCACAGCGCTCCCCCTCTCCCCCTCTGGGCTGGGCAATTTCCTGTCCTTGCGACCCCTACGCTGCAAATGTGGCAGCCGTTTCCTCTTGGGCATCCCATGTTGCATTCCCTCCTCATTCCCTTGGAGCGTACTGGAGACGTACGATAACATAATACCAAGCCACTTCTCATTAACGTGTGTTCGTTCTCCGTCCCGGCGACGTGGACTCTGACCAGCCCCTGGGTAAATTAAGCAGCTCCCTGGGGTGTCACTAATCCTTTCAGTTGCATCGTGGGCTCAGGAATTTGATTTTCATGAATTAATTTATTTGACATTGTGACTAGATTGAAATCGGTTTTTAGTTTGCCAGTAACTTGCTTGCTTTGGGCCGTGGACTGGTCAGATCTTGCTGGGTGGGAACTGGATCAGAGCCATTTAATCTACTCTCTTGTCTCTGGCAGCAGCAAAATGCAGCTTCTGCAGAGCACAGCCTGAGCAACCCCGCAGCAGCACTGACGGGGCGAAGGGCCATTATGGAGCTTTTCTCCCTAACTCCTATTAGTTATGGCCCCTAACGCATGATAAAATCATACAATCACAGACAATGCGGGGTGGGAGGGAGCTCAGGAGGTCACATCTCATCCAACCCCTGCTCCAAGCAGGACCCGCCCCAACTGCATCATCCCAGCCAAAGCTTTGTCTACCCGAGTCTTAAATACCTCCAAGGATGGAGACTGCACCACCGCTCTGGATAGCCTGTTCCAGTGCTTCACCACCCTCCTCATGAGAAAATGTTTCCTAATATCCAACCTAAACCTCCCTTGCTGCAACTTGAGCCCGCTGCTCCTTGTTCATCATCCGCCCCCTCTGAGAGCAGTAGGTTCAGGTCATGCTGTGCTGTGCCTTGCCTTCTGTGCTCTTCTTTTTTGGGGAGTGGCTTTGTTTTCTCTCTATTTTTTCTTTTTTGCAAAAGCAGCCAAGGCTTACGCCTAGCTAGGTCTTCCCCACACAGAACATATCCTCTCAGCAACGAGCCGCACCACTGGAGTGCCTGGAGAGCACCGTTAAATAGAAGCAGGAATCCAGTTTGTGGGGATTCAAAATGATAACATGATGCAGCTGGCCAAATTAATCCTCTATGCCTCTTCCTGAAGTCTGAGCTTAACAAGCATCTGAAATAACATGCTCTTTGCTTGCCCTTTGCAAGTCAAGAAAAAAATAGGTATTAAAGACTCATTCCAAGTCTTTGCATGGGTAATTAGCCATGTGGGTAGTAAATTGCCCTGTGTACCTACAGGTTGGCAGGTGCCCAACCTTCTGCTCAGCCATTTGGTGCATTTCTACAGGAAAAAAGAACTCCCTTCCTGAGTTTCAGACAACGGATCACGCTTTGAAGCTGACAGGGGGAAAATAAAGTACTCAAGAACTTATGGGAAAGCCAAGAAGCAGACCAAATATTTTTGTAAACCAGTGCCACGTTCAGATAATTGCCAGCAGAGTCTGATCCGGCACTCTCTAATTTTCCTGAATGACTAAGCAGGCATAATTTACACCCGTCACTTACAAACAGCTTCTCCCACCCATCCGAAGGTAGAAATGGCATTTGGAAATCAAAGGGGAAGAAGGACAGCTTCCTACCTCCGCAGCGCCGGCACGGAAAGCAGGGAAGGGCTGCGTGACACCAGCGTGCCTTTCCTCTCAATCTAGTTCAAAAGATTATACCGCAGCCGAGGGAAAGGAGCACTTTGATGGAAGTGGTTGGCCAAAACCGCTTCCCTTGTCAGATGACAAACATGTGCTGCGATAAAGACAATAATTTGAGCGGTCTTGCTCCTTCATTTGTTCCCCGTTACCCTTTTCAGAGCAAGAGACATGCTACAATTTCACAAATGTGCCTGCTGCTGTACACCATTGATTAGCGGCACATGGCACACGATGGACCTGCTTTGCACAGGAAGCCAAAGACTTTGACTCGGAGGGTGCTAAGATCCCCTGCTCTTTGCTCCTTGCTTGATAGACCGGCATGCCCCCGTGTCTGAAACAGGGCAGCCAGCTCCCAGGCAACGCTTGCCAGACAGCTTTTGGGTGAAAACCAGCACAGGTCTCTCTGGTTTGTGCTAGTGGAGAATATGCCTGTGTTTTCTCCGATCAAGTCCTACTGACACATTCATCTCCGAGCTCCAAGGTCAAGCCTCGCGGCTTCACAGCGAGGGTCCCCTGGATGGATCGGAGGAGGCGCTTCAGCGCTGCAAATGCTGAATAGACCAGGAGCTGCATGCAGGTGGTGGGGGGCAAAGGCCAGCGAGGACAGCACCGTCTCCCATCTCCCGTGCCGTGATTTACTGTCTAGAGGTGCAATGCATCCATGCCCACGGCTCAGCTTCTGGCTGCCTGCCTCGCCGGCAGAACGGTGGGTCCCCACGTGCCTGCTATTCGCAGGTGAGCGTGTGCGCCTGATGATCCATCAACCCAGCAGGCCTCCTGGCAGTTGTTTTACATGGGCACAGGTTGGAATGGGATCCACTGGAGAGGCAAGCTGTGGCATAATTAATAATAAAAAAGGGACTTTTTTTTCCCCCTCCTTGTTGCCCTAATTATTTTCTCACTCTAAGATTCTCCAGCGGCTTTAATTAAGCCAGCCCCAGGCGTGAAAGTCTGGCAAACTTTTCCCAGGGTTGTTTTTCCCCCCTCCTTTATCGCTTGTCATTGGGTTTTCACAGCTTGAAGACAGGAGCAGAGCCTGAGACAGCTCCTCACAGGCCCTCTGTGTGCGTAGGGATGGGGAAAGAGCAGGAGAGAGAAAGGGGGGTGCAGGGGAGTCAGGACACGAAGGACGTGGAGATGAGGGTCCTTAGTGACCTGGGCCAAGCTCTCCGTCTCTGCCAGTTTTGCATCCGTGCCACCTGGCAGACAGCCACGGACCCGTGCCGGTGTCAAGGGGGACCACCATCGGGCTCCTGGCCTTCCCCCTTCCTGCCACGGCGGTCCTCCTCGCTGCGGCGCTTGTTGCTAGAAGGTGGCTTGCACAAAGGCGGATGAAGCCAACTGTTTCGCAGAATGAAAGCGAGGAAGCCTTTTGATCTGGTTAGACACATGAGCCACACACCGGGCTCTGATAAGAGTTTTCCCCGTGGCGTTGGACCCCCACAAACAGTCATGTAAAATTAACAGGAGTACAGCAGTAGGCTGCAGCATCCTGCATGATTTCAGAGTCTGTGCAGAGGAAATTCAGATCTCCAGCCTGACAGCAACCCGCGTCCTCGCCGTGTGTTTGCCTTCCTTTCACAATAAGGTATTCAGCACAAGTGGGTACATTTCAGAGCGACTATTACACCACAGTATGCAACCATACAAATGGATGCAGTGTAGTGTAGCATCAATTCTTTATACTGGACTGCTGTAACACAGATTGCAGTAAAATCATGTTTTTCCCCCTCACTGTAGTGTCTAGTCTGCCTAGATAGCGGCACAATAATGACTTTATATTGTAGGCTCTGCTGCAAAACACACTCTCCTGGCAAATTTACAGGAAATTATCTAGTGAGAATAAACTTGACAGAAATCTAAGATGTGGGAAGTCTCCTTTTGACTTTCAAACGATGCTGCTGTTTTGAGTTTCCTAATGCAACAGGAAGCACACTTGCTACCCCGCAACCTTTTACCAGACATAAGAGAGGCTGCTGAAACTTGTCCAAGCCCTTAATTCTGTGTTGTACTGCGGGGCTCGCGGGGGTCGTCTGCAAGATATGCCAACTGCTGAAAGCACTGCTTGTCCCGAGTCTCGTGGCGTATGCAGTAACGTGGCAGTTCACAAGCGCCAGTAAAATCCCATTCCCATTCATATCCTAGCGATGCGAGGGGAGAAACACAGTCTCTCCCACTAACACACGACGTATTGAGAAAGAAGTGCGATCTGTCTGAACAAAGAAAACCACACAGAACTAACCGAGGGGGTGAGGTCTGGGGGGCAGCAACCTCCTCTTACCGCACGCGTTAACAGTGCCTAATACAGCAAGGCCTGATCCTGCTGCCATAGCGCACGTGCTAAATACTGACGGCGAGTTCTTGGAGGCAAGGTCCAACTTCTTCTCTCTGTCTTTGCAGCAGCTCATCTCAACCCCCCCGCCAACCAAAACCAATACAAGAATAACCCCCCAGCTTGCCTCCAAAGCCAGACTGTCTGTACTCTACTCAAACCCCTCATTGCTTTCCTTTTATTAAAGTGGTGGGGCGTTTCCAGAGACGCTGGACTGAAAACCCGACGTTGTGAAGAATAAAGGAGTCAGAGGAGGGAAGGAGGGACGTGCCCAGCA
>NW_005842680.1:680865-682466 GCF_000455745.1 Alligator sinensis | reverse complement strand
GCAGGAATGAATGTGACGGAGCGAGTCGATCAGTCAGGTGCTCGCTGTCAAACCTAACGGAGAGCTGAAGAGGTTTCAGTAGAGGGCACTCAAGTCCTAGAAATCTGGATTTGCCAAATCCTGCATACGCACTCTGCACTGTTTAAGAGGACTTCAGCACATGAATCTCAGTAATGTGAGCCCTGGGCCTCATAACTCACCTTGATTGTGGTTATATTATATCTGATGCATATAAATCTAAACAAAATACATGTGGAGATAGCTAATTCAAAAGAACTAGTTTAGAAGCCATTTTTTTTAAGTCTCTCTTTTGACTTTATTAGCATGGAAAGACTATCGTGGAGCTCGAAGGGCTTATATCATGGCTCTTTCCATCAGGCTCATCCTTCCCACACTGCTTTGAAACCTGAATCTTATTTGAAAGTGCCCTTAGCTGATCAACAGGGTTTTTTTTTCCTCCTAGACATTAATAAAAATATTTCAGTGTTTCGTCCTCTTTTATAAGCAGCTCTTTTTTTTATACTTGAAAGTAAAAAGCCTTGCATTAAAATTAATGGCATTTAGGGCTTCTGTAAATCTGTAGCTATGCTTCTGGGTGAGAGAACAGTGCAATTTTTAGGTATACCAGCAACGCAATATGTACACGAGCGCCAACGCCCGACCTGTGTAATAAATAGAGCCCTCGCTATGGTGTATGGTCACAGTAAAAAAATGTAGTAGGAGTTTCTAATGTACCATAACACGCTGCCAGTAAATTAGGAAAGAGCACGGCACCTCTTAATCCATATAAATGAAAGTATATTGTGCCCATAAATTACAAGCACTGTATAGAATTTGCACTAATTGGCTATGAATATACTAAGAAATGATAAATGACTGCAGCAGAACTATTTTGTGTGTGCACTGTGCATTTTTACCACCATCCCCGGGTTGCACGTGGCGGCGGTACGAGGGCACCGCGTTATTTTGGCGGCGGACAACGAAGGAGCCGCAGATCTCTGCCAAGGGCTCCGACAGCCTTGTCGCAGGTCACCCTGTGCTCTCCCAGGGTGTCCGCTTACTGAGGAAGTCAGCTCTCCGAGTCACAGAGCGGGCGGCCCTCTGCATTTGGTATCACACTCCACAGGCACAGCCTTAAACAATAATTACAGTGCATTGAAATTCAGTTTATTGGGAAGTGCCACATTAATTTTGAATTTTACAGAGCAATTTCCGTGTTTCCAGTTTCTGAGCTCTTGCTAGAGTGGTAGACTCAAGGGCTCACTTCATCCCTGGTGCAAGCCCAACGGTGCGGGGGCCCTCTGCATTTGGTATCACACTCCACAGGCACAGCCTTAAACAATAATTACAGTGCATTGAAATTCAGTTTATTGGGAAGTGCCACATTAATTTTGAATTTTACAGAGCAATTTCCGTGTTTCCAGTTTCTGAGCTCTTGCTAGAGTGGTAGACTCAAGGGCTCACTTCATCCCTGGTGCAAGCCCAACGGTGCGGGGGGCCGAGCCGGGCCGGGCCGGGCCGGGCCGGGCCGGACCGCGGGGAGCGCGAGGCAGGGAGAGAAAGGGGAGGGGGACGGAGGAAGGCCGCCGGCGGGGAGGGGG
>NW_005842680.1:670855-680321 GCF_000455745.1 Alligator sinensis | reverse complement strand
CCCAAGAAGGCGGCTGCTTATTCCCTGCCAGGCCAAAGGGGTTGGAGCAAATATGAAGCCACCGGCCAAATGACACAAAGAGGCTCCGAGCTGCTCCCTCTCAGAAGCATTAATTGTTGCCTACACTGGAGATGGGAGCTGCGCCCGGAGCTCCTCTGCCCTGCCCTGCCCTGCCCTGCCCTGCCCTGTGACCTGGCTTTCTGCATCCCTGCCCCCGCACCCCCGGCCGCCCTGCCCTGCCCTGCCCCGGGAGCCGGCTGGTGTTGCCCCCCCGCCCCTGGACCCCCCCCCCCGGAGAGAGCATCCCTGTCCCGGCTACGGGAGCAGGATCATGGTGCCCTGCCGCGGGAGCCGGCTCTGGGCAGCTCCAGGCTCAGTCCCTGCCCCTGAGCCCCCCCCACCCCGAGAGAGCATCCCTGCCCAGGCTGCGGGATCATGGTGCCCTGGCCCCAGGGCTGGCTCTGGGCAGCTTGAGGCTGCATCCCTGTCCCGGCTGCAGGAGCAGGACCGCGGTGCCCGGCCCCGGGAGCCGGCTCTGGGCAGCTTGGTGCTGGATCCCTGCCCCTGAACCCCCACCCAGGAGAGCATCCCTGCCCAGGCTGCGGGAGCAGGACCACGGTGCCCTGCCCCGGGAGCTGGCTCTGGACGGCTTGGTGCTGGATCCCTGCCCCTGAACCCGCCCTGGGAGAGCATCCCTACCCCAGCTGCGGGAGCAGGACCGCGACCCCCTGCCCTGGTGCCCGGAGCCGTGCTGGGCTGAGCTCGGAGAGTGCTGACCACCCCTCTCCCCCCCAGCCTGGCATCCCCTCCTTGGGCTGGATCTGGCCACAGAGAGCTGCAGCCTTCCGCATGGACGGGACCCATTTTGCTAGGGGGTCCACAGGCACGGCGGGTGCTGCCCCTTGCTGCCTGTCTGGCTTCGGGGACCGTGAGCCTGGTTCCTCGGTCCAGGCCGTCCTGGGGAAAAGGGCTGCTGAGACGACTGAAAGCTACTGACACGCTTGGCGGCAGGGCAGGGGAGCCCCATTCACTTGACCCTCGGTGCTTGCTGTGCTGCCATCCGCAAGCTGATGAGAGGCGCCTTGTCTCTGCCCTGCTCCTTCGGGGATCTTCCAGCAGGCGCTGGAAGGGGGGAAGCTTGGCATGGCACCGGGCAAGACTGGCCTTGAGAGGAGGCACACAGGGTGCAAAGCCTGGTGCCCCCGGTTGTGCTGGAAAAGGCTCCAGGTGCATTCAGGCAGAGCAGAGCAGGGAGGGCTACTTGAAACTTGTGTGCTTGGAAAAATGCTGTGGTGTGTCCCTGGGAGCAGCTCTGTCTGGGGAGCCTCTGGGCCCGATTTCAAAGGTGCCAAAGGAGCCCCTTTTGCAGGCAGCTGGGGCTGGTGCGCGGGCAGCACCCAGGCCTTCCCTTCTCCGCAGCCCCCCCAGCGCCCGTACGGGTTGGGCCAGAAGCGAGCTCCCTCCGACTGATAAAAAGGGGAAACAAAAGCAAAATGCCTCAGATGCAGCAGGCTGGAGAACGCCCCTGGCGTGGATGTCTCTTCCAGCCGTGCAGGAGGGAAGTTGGACAGCCAGAGAGGTGTCCTGAGGAGGTTCGAGGGAAGGCTGCAAAATCCTGTAGCCGCGTCCTCTGAAAACCGGCACGGTATTTTTCCTGGAAGATGAAATTTCTCTCGCTGCGTTAATTTGCTTGTCACTTCATGCAGAGCTACGTGGGCTTTCGAATTATGTTTTTAATGAATAGGCTAAATTGGGACACGGAAAGCACATAAATAGATATTGTTTCTTCCGTTAAAAAAATCAGATACAAACCAAACAGGCCAATTTTGAGGCTAGCTTGCTTTCAAATGGAGCCAGCAAAGTAAATGTCGAGGAAAGGAAAAGCCAGGAACTACACGCTCTCTCCATACATATATATGTGTGTGTGTGTATAGGTACGTACAGAAACATGCGTGTATATTTTATATCTATCTATCTATCTATTTATACACATGCAGAAAAGGTATGCCTTTTATTACAATTATTAGTTCTTGCATTAATTATTTTTTCCCAAGGCTTTTTCAGTAGCTATTTAAATTTTAGGCTGTTCACCAAGCATTTTCAAATATTACACAGAAAACACCGAGGAAGGGGTATGCGCAGTCACAGGGCCGGATTCGGCTCCAGTTGTGCTATCGCAACCCTAGAGGACCGGCGCGGATTTAGGATTGGCGCGCGATGTATAGCGATGGCGATGGGAACAAGGGCTTGGGATGCTGTCGGACCTTGATGGAGGGCGTCATCGGTGAGGCCCTTCTTGGTGGTGAGCGCTGCCCTGGGCAGGGAGTATCGGGGACGCGGGGTTCCTCCCGTAGCGGAAGCTGGGCTGCTTCCAAGTGGATATAATCAAGCTATTTTAAGCAGCAGGTTGAGCCAACCTTTCCTTTAGAGGAAAAGCGTGAGCAGCAGTGCCCCTCACCAGCGCTGCGCAAATACGAGCTCGATGCCATCTTGTCATGCCGGCTGCTCGTGCCTGTCACAATGCAAAGTGGCGTTCCCGGGATGATGTCACGCGCGGCGTTTCCAGCCGTTGCAGCTTCTAGCAAACACGATGCCGCCCGCGGCTGCACAGCGCAGCACGTCCCCAGACTCTGGCCAGAAACGGGTTTTCCCACCAAAACGTCCAGGGGGATGCATCGTACGTGATGAACGGGCGGGTTCCCAGAGAGGCCGGAGGGACAGTGGCTGCACTGTTCTCACGTTCGCATGTGTTGGTTCGTGCTTTTGTTTGCATTCGAGTGTTGTTGGGACCTCGTGCCAACAGCATGCGTGTCCTGGGCTCAGTCCAGCAGCTGCTGAGAGCGGGGGGGATCCGGCTGCGCCTACCAGGGCCCCGTGTGAATACGGAGAGCGGGACTGGGATACGGAAATGCAGCATCTGCATGTCTTGGGCCTCCTGGACTTCTGCTTTCATCTCATCTGTGCTTCCCTGACCCCCCCGCAAGGGTGGGCAGGCACATCTCGTCTGCTTGGCATACCGGGGGCAGCATTGCGTGGCACCGATTTCATTGCGTTTCCCGAATATTTACAAGGTTTCACTTTCCCCTTCATTTTTCTTTGTCCTTCCCCTCCTCCCCACGCCCCCAAGAATACATTTCCCTTTGTATTTCTTGCTACAGGGTCTAATACTCTGAATACTACCACCGCTACCTCCCGGAAGTATTTGGGGATGGGATCAGGCCCCAGCTGGGCTGTAAAACCAGCAGTCTCAGATAGATGAGTTCTAGGATTTTGTCTCTTTTTCAGTCTCCTCTTAAATTGTGTTTGCCAGAAGGAGAGGTCAGGGCATCGATTGTTTGGGTGATTTGCAAGTAACACAGAAAACAGGCAAATTGGATTGCAGTCTGGGTGAAAAAAATGATCATTGATTATTTTATATAAATACGTAGAAAACAAATTCTGTGCATAATTATCCTCCCCTGTGCGATCGGCTTTGCCAGGGCTGATTATTGCCTGTCTGGGATTTGAGTCTAAACCAGCCTCTCGGTTCCACCGGGTCGAGTTTCATTTGAAAAAAAAGCAAAACCAAAGCAAAACACAACAGCTCCCCGAAGGAAGGGAGAGGTTTTCCTGGGTGAAAGGAAAGCTCCAGCCGGGGCTGGGGGGAGCCGCGGGCTCTGCGGGAGGGGATGCTCGGAAAGGCAGGGCGAACGCTATTCTCCTTGGCTCCTGCTCCATTAATAGTCAGGAGCAATCTTTCTGCGCGAGGGTGGGAAGGGAAGGAGGGTCGAGCTGGATTCCCGCGGGCAGCAGGGCTGGGCTCGCACTGCCTCGTCGTAAGGAGACGAGGCGCCGGCCCCCGGCCCCTGGAGCGTTTCCCGCGCGGGGCCTTTCCTGGCCCTTCACGTGGGGTGTGCAGGGGAGAGAGCGGCCCCACGCGCCCTTCCCGTACAGGGCACGGGAACGCCTGTTATTCGCGTGTAATTGTGCATCAGCTTCTCTCGACTCTGCACGTGCACGTCGGGCCAGATTCGGAGCTGCTTGCCGTCAGGTTTTACACCCGAGCGAGCCCGTTGACTGCCACTAGCGCCAAGGAGATTAGGACCGGGCCCACGCTCTCTGGAAAGTCTCCGGAGCCTGTGACAGCGCATAACTGCAACCAAAGGGCCATGAACACTTGTCTTTGAGTTTGGGAATCGCCGAGAGTAAAACAATGAGAAATTTCTTTCGGTGAGCGGTGATGCGATGAAACAGTGCTGGGTCGGAGCAGACAGGAGCTGAATGAAGATCAATATGTTGTTTTCCCCCCTGGAAGAAAATAGCTTTAGACAAGTGGCTTCCCGCCACCTGGGACCAGCGCACAGACTTAGAAACCATTAATTTGAGGACTCTTCCCTTTCAGGCAACCTGACTGCACAGATCCCAGCCCTTTTATTCTTCAATTTGGGGTCTAACCAGCAAGAAATGAAGCTCGGGTTCCACCTGGCTGAGTTAGCACGAGTTAGTCAATGCCAGGCTAATTGCGAAATGCGTCCTGGCTCCAATTCTGACGCTCTTGTGCTGTAAATGGAGCTGCTGCCGGGTTACACCCCGACACAGGAGATCAGAGTCGGGCCCCGTATCTGCTGGAGGTGCAGCCCCTCCGTCCCAAGCCTGTTTGCATTTGCACTTTGCAAGTTAAAGCAAGTTTTTCTGTGAGGTTTTTTTTCTTAAATCTCTGTATTGCCTCGGTGGCTCTTTCTGCATTTCCGTTTGTGTTTCCAAGGCCGTGGCTGGTCACGTTATTTCAGGTTACAAAATCCTTCACCTCACATAAAGTAGGCTCCTCGTTTCAGCCGGGTGGCAGGACGGCAGTGTAAATTGCACGGTGCTAAATTAATTCTGAATACATTTGGATAACAATGTTACCTCTTTATCTCACAAAAGTCTAATTATTTGATCTCGGCATCCTCTGGAGAACCTCAGGTGGGAAATTAGGACCGAACTGCAGAACAGAAAGAGGGACCCTAGCGAATCGTGGGGAGAGGGGCACGGGCCGCGTGGATGTAGCTGGCCTTGCCTCTTGGTTTACCGAGACGGGCACCGTGTGCCCTGACCCGCCAGCCTCTGCACGCACGCAGGGGCGAGTTCAGGAGAGTCGTGTAGGATTTAAACGATGCATTGCACAGGCCTTCCGGCTCGGGGGTGATTTTCACCATTCAGCACTGAACAGTGAAGAAGGTATAACACCTGGCACCTCGAGGCCCCTGTGATGGAGGCTGGATTGGTACTTCTGTTTGCTTGTTGCCCACGGCTGTCTTTTAACTTAACATCCTTTTCTGGCTGGTGTGCGTGTGTGTGTGTGTGTGTGTGTGTGTGTGTGTGTGCGTGCAAAGAACTAGTGAAAGGTTGATTTTACGAGAGGACTTTTTAAAAGCTTTCTTGATTCAGTAATGCACAGGACAGAACTCAAACCAGCCCAGCCAAGAGCAAAGTCATCTCTTCTTATCCTCTCTGTAATCCGAGTGCTTCTTTGGTACAGATAAGAAATTACATTAAATTAAGACAACTAAATGCCTGCAATTTCCCGGTGATAACCCGCGGTCACAACACTGCCAGCCTCTCAGCAGCAGCTGCCGCCGGTCCGGCCGGCGTGCTAGTAGCAGCAGAGGGCAGTGTCTCCGTGCACGGGCCCAGACGTATTAGACGGAGGGGAGATCTCTCTCGCCACCTCTCTCTCCCGCTTGCAGAAGGCTCCTGTCTTGTATCGCGGCTAATTTCCAGCCATTTGCATGGAATGGCTAGTAAGCCAGTCTCTCGGATGGAAATGGTATCGGACACAATCCCAGGCTGTTTGTAGTGAGCATTAAGTCTAATAATCCAATGTACTGCGTTTCCCGACTCTGTAATACTGTGCAATCTTCTCTCTCCCTCTTGTTGGCCAAAGGTTTAATGTGAGGCAGTCTAGACAGCTTTTTTCTTTTTTCATTAAATGCACCGGTTAGACACTCTGGGTACTGCAGATAACAGCCAGGAAGCAGCAGAGCCCTGTAGAAAGAAAAAAAAAAAGCAAACGGGAAGAATTCAGCAGCTGAAAATGAGGTTAAAAATGTGTGCTACTGGCAGCGCTGCCAAATGGGGTAAGCGTGGCGTGAGGGATGAGGGGTTTTGCTGGAGCAGATCGCTTGAAGAGCAAGCTCATCCTATTTGAGGCTAAGTTACTGAGACTCTGCATCCGCTCTGGCTTGTCCTGACTTCAGGAGCAATCTTGGTAATCCATCATCACACCGGCCGGGCTGCCCTCGCGCTCGGAGCATGCCAGGTGCGAGCGCGGCGCGGCAGGGATTGCCTTGCCACGCGTTGGTGCAGCACTCGCACAACACAGCCCGCGCCTGACGGGGCAGGTGTTCGGTGACGACAGCGGGGAGGTGGCCGTCGTCATCCTGTGCCTTAAATCCCATCCGGCTGGAGCACTTCAGGCAGGCGCGAGAGGCCCCGTCCTGCCTTTCTGTCATCCTGCTTGGGCTCCTCTGGTCTCCCAGCCACCTCCCCACAGCCTGGCCCCGCGTTACCTCCACCTGCACATACCTGCACACCATGCACACACACACGCACACCATGCACACCCCCTCCACTGCTGGCAGTACCCAGAGCTGCCGCTGTGCAGCGACGAACGCTCGCCTCCACGTCCGTTTGCTTTCCTTGCAGACACGGATGTTTCCCATGTCGGATGAAACCCAGGCTTCTCGGGGAACCGCTTGTGGTGCACCGAGATCCTCCGGCCTGGGGAAATGCTGCGTGTTCTGGTCTAACTCCTTGATGTCTGGGCTTGAATATACAGCTGTGGCATTTTCAGACCTTGTTTAATACAACAGTGTCACAAACAGCTCCATGACTTAGCTCAGGTTTTCTCTCTGTGCATCCCCACACTCCTCAGCCTGTGCAAAATCGGGAGTAGGAGCAGCCGTGCAAACATCCACTAGCAAAAGGCCACGCGGTGGCATCACTAGCACTGAGCACTCTCGTGGGTGAGGGCCCATAGTGCCAAGCCCTGCACGAGGACAGCCGTGGCCCCAGAGGGGCAGACCTGGTACCATGTTGCGGTGGGCACAAGCGTGTGGCTTGCAGAGAGGACCATGAGCTGGGAAGAGCTGCACGCCCTCTCCTTCCAAGGCATGAGCCAGCTTCGGACGCGTGGGAGCGGGCAGGGGTCCATCCCAGGGGCTGGCTCCCTGTCAGCATGGGTTTCCTGCTCCTTGCGCCTTGCTCTGAAGCAGCCGGTAATAGCAGGACCTGCCCTGTCTGGCATGCAAACGCCGTGCGAGGGGGTCTCTACTCTCTGGCCACATTGCTTATGGGGTGGAAAACAGGCTGCAGCTCCCTTTATACCGTGTTGATAACGGCCTCTTCCTCCCTCCCTCCCTTCCCCCGTGCTGTTCAAGGCTCCCCTGCAGCGCAGGAGCAGACTGAACGCTTTGCTGGCCTGGGATATGTGACCACAGCCTTTAGTGTCTTGATGGGCCAAAGTTTCTTGGCAGCTCAGGACACGCCTTGCACGGCTGGGGAATGGACCCAGGTCTGACACAGGGACATGTGCACTGTGGCTGGATTAGGGCACTTGTGCTTCTGGATGAGCTGGCGGGGCAGGGAAAACACTTGTCCGAGTCTCCCCGGGCTGTCAGCCTTATTTCTCACCTGCTCCCACCCCGCTCAGCCCAGCCCTAGAAAAGGAGAAACAGGAAACACAGGTGGACTCTGAACTCCTAAGAGGAAATCGGACGGGAGAGCTAGACCGGGGGGTCGGAGCCTGCGGCGTCTGCGCTGATGGCCTTGCTCACGGACACGCGGATGTCCAGGAGCAGCAGCAAGGCGGGCAGCGGGGAGAGTCGGGGCTGGGGGCTCTTGGGGCTGCGGTTCCACCCCTTGTACTTGCTACCGCACTACCCTGGGCAATTTGCTTCACCTTTCTGTTGGCATTTCCCCACCTGCACAATGGAGATGAGGACGCCGACCTGCCCTGTGCAATGCCTGGCACTCCCCGAGGAGCAGTGCTGCAATATGTAGCCTGAATGGAGATTATGCACGGGCCCTTTGGAGCGGGGGTCACATCACAGGTGAATTATTGTGCACAAAGGAGGTGCAGGTCATCCCTCAGCACTTCCTGCTGCAAAATGCAAAGTTGGGGGCGATGTTAATGCACCTGGGACCTGGGAGCACGAGACCCACCCCTGTTTGCAGGGCGCTTTGCTGGTGGCGGAGGATGCTGGAGACCCAGACGAGGGGAGGACAGAGCCCGTGGGAAGGCGGTGGACCGGCTCTGAGCCCAGGGCCAGGGAGTGGCTTATCCAACTGTGAGCGGAAAACTGTCAGGCAGGGAAGGAAGAGCACAAGAGGAGACTGTTCCCTTGGTGCACACGCTGTTTAAAATAATGAGAGGAGGGGGAATCCTCTGGGAGTGGTGGAAGGAATCTGAGGCCAATGCTTAGTCTGCCGAGAGAGAGAAGAAAAGAAAAGAAAGCAGGAGGAAAACACGAATTCCCAGCACAGCCTGCCGTTGCAGAAGGGACCCCGCATAGCGACTGCATGGCTAGAGCGACCGCTCCGGCAAAGCGGAGGGCACCGCAAAATGGAGAGAGCGTGCAAAGAGCTGCGTCACGCAGACAGCTGGAGCCCCGGGCCCTGGTTTCCCATTACCGGTCCTTCCCCTCCAGCAGCATCCAGGCAGGTAGCTAGCAGGGACGGCCCCAGGGAGCCGGATGCCTTTCAGCTCACCCCCAGAGAGGCAGGGGTGTGAAAAAGCACAGGGCCCCCGGCTCCCACCAGCAGGTGGTTAAAGATGGGAACTGGAAACCAGTCTGGGAGCCCTTTGAGCAGAGGATAGCGGTCCCCCAGAGCCTGCTCTCCAGTGAGGCATCCTGGCACAGCTGGATCAATGCCACGTGAAACATGTCCGTCCATCAAAGAGAGGGTGGGGGAAAGAGCTCGGGGCACCCCCTCCCCGCACGGTCCCGGGCCTCTGCAAAGCGCCGCCTGGGCAGCGGCAGGTGGTGCAGGCGGGGCAGGAGCTGGGCCGTGGCTCGTGGTCTAATGAACGGGAAGGTTTGTCAGAGCAGCGGTGCTGCAGGCTCCGGAGAAGGGAGGTTTGTCACCCGAGGTGGGCTCCTCCCAGGCTTATCCTCATCGGGCGGCTGGGCAAGGAGCAGAACAACCAGTGAACAGCAGAGCCGTGGAGAAGGCATCCATCCGCCCGCCTGCCTGCAGCGCAAGCCGACTCCAACACAAGAAGTTTGCACGTCAGACGAGCGAGGCGCCGAGCCGTGTGAAAGCACGGGGTCAGGACCCCGGTGCAGGGGCAGGTCCCCCAGATCCCGGTTCCAGGGGAGCTCCAGCATCAGGAAAGCATGGGCTTCAGTGCAATTGGAGCAAACGCTTGCAGTTCGGTGAGCCTTTCGGTGCTTCCTGAACCCGGATGGCACGGCGCGAGGAGCCTCCTGTGTCTGCCCTCTTC
>NW_005842680.1:663089-670845 GCF_000455745.1 Alligator sinensis | reverse complement strand
TCTTCCGATGCGGCGGCGCTGGGCATGTGACAGCGGCCTATGGAGCTGGATCGATGCATTGCTCCGACATGCACAGAGGCCAGCTCTAGGAGAGTTCATTAGTGGTGGCGGTTTGTGCTATAATGGTGGTTTATGATGTCCAATGAGAACAGGACCGAAACCATCGACTCATCTTCCATAGGCCATTGGATAGCCATTAGTTGGTAATGACACTCGATCGCTACAGCATGTCCTTTATTTAAATCAGGGGCGAGGGGTGAAAGGCACTGCTCTCCCAGCTCGCCTGCCTGCACCAAGATAAATGGGAATATAAAGGCATCTAAAAACGCCAGCTGTGCTAGAAGAAAAACCAAACTCTTCAAGGCCTGGAAGTGCAGCCTGCTGAGAGGACCAGTGTCTGCTGTCGGCTGTGGTCTCTCCAGTTTAATGAATAGATGTCTGTTGTCTCTTCCTTGTCTCTCGCGATGCAGCAGTAAATAAAATATGGAATAACTCTCAAATTTAGCTGAGTTATGGCGGCCTACTGGGACCGAGCATTAGATGTGCCTGCTACGTTTTGCAGCGAATCCCAAGCACTCGGAAATAAGTCACCGCAGTAATTTCAGATCCCACCCTGTGCTTGGGAGAGAGAAGCCTCTCTCGGCTAGATCCTGCAGCTGTTTCGTACATAGGCTTATGCAATTTTTCCACTGGCTGCAACAGAAGCAGCATGTTAAACCTGGGCTGATTTGATTACGAAGAGAACGAATGCTTGCAGCGTCTGCTTAGCAGAGGGCTCCAGAGGATATTTCCAGAAGGGCGAAGGCCCAGGCGCTCCTTAGGCAGGTGCAGGTTGCACCTGGAAGGTGTGCTGTGCACCTGCCTGCACGTTAGCCTTGGCAAAATGAATGTCGGGAGCGAAGCAGAGCTGCTTTGCTGGGTTTGGAAGAAGTGGTCCCACCACTAGAGAAGGGAGCTTCTCCTTTAGGTTATGCGGGTGCTTCTGTTAAACGAGAATGCCTTCGTCCAAGTCTCACCGGGGATCGAGTGCGCCCCTCCTGCCCATCCTGCAACGCAAGGGCAAAGAGCAGAAACCCTTCCTTGCTTTCCGTGTCTTGCAGGCAGTGATTCTCGCCCGGCCGACACAGCGCCGGGAGTGCGCCCAGATCCCTTCAAGGGTGCCCCGCGTTGCTAGCATTGGGAGGGGTGCAAGTGTGCTTCACAAGATCAACCTGGCCATTTCAAACAGGAATCCAATGGCATGAAATCCATGCTGCTCTGGTGTGGTTTTTCTGAGTCCTCTGCAACAGAAACATTGCTGTATTGTATTTCTGTCACCAAAAACTGAGCGCAGACTGTGAGCTGGCACTTTGAGGGGGCCTCGAGTCTGAAAGGGCCGAGGACCACTGCTCAAAGGCAGTTTTTAAGCCATAGCAAGAGACTGAGATCAGTTTTTTGGTTAGCTCTCCAGCATCTGGGCCGGCGACAGAGCCCAGGTTTCGGGCCACGAGAACAAAGGGATATTTATGCCGAGGAGGGTCGTGTGGCGGGCTCCCCAGCTTCGGTTTTCCCCCGGTCTCCTTTGCCTGCCAATGGGGGCAGCGAGACCGGGGAGGAGGGAGTTTCCTGACCTTTCTGGCCTCGTCTGCTGCTTTCTGCACAGGCGGCCAAGACGGGGCCGGCAGGATGGTGACCCCAGCCCTCCCCCTGCTACACGGGGCAGCAGAGCAAGCAGGATCCGGCCTGGTCCTGGTCTAGAGAGAGTTGGAGGTGATTTTCCCATGGGCTTTATAGCATTGGGATGTGAGCGGGAGGCTCTGCAAGTCCCCAAGCCCTGCACCGTGCCAGCACCCGTTGGCTTAGACGGTTGAATTCCCTCCCCCTGGCTCCAGACACAGCATTAAGAGCTCCCCCCTCTCCCCTGAAAAAGCATCTGTCCATTAGATATTTCCTCTTCAAACTACGCCCGTTGCCTCGGCTCTTGCTATAATTTATTAATGCAGTTATAAGGCATTTGCATGTCCTGAGAGCTCTTTAAATGCAGACTACCCTAGCGTGGGTTTGTTTGAAAGCCCTTCTCCTCCTCCCCTGCTTGGAGAAGCAGGAGCGAGCTCGGTGCTGACAGCCCTGCGCGCACGAGGAAGCCCAGCGTGGCCCGTGCCGGGCGGCAGAAACCCTGTGGTCATGCAGGGCCGCAGGGCAAAGGTCCCATTGGGAGCGGGCACGGGTGCTCTTGGCTGGATCCTGCAGTGAAACCGGGTTCCCGACCCAGTTCCTCCTGCATTTCTCCATCCTCTCTCTCTCATCGGGTTTGCCACTTATTCTGCTTCACTGCTACTGGCTTTTTCTGCTCGCTTCTCTTTTTCCATCCCTCTGCCCCTGGGAGGCCTGCTGCCGTCTGGGGCGGGCTGCTTTGGTCCTACGGACACGAGCATCCTCGGCGCAGAGCTGAGTCCTGGCCCTAGAGCCTGCATCTCTGACCCCTCTCGCGGCTCCATGCGATGCTTTCAAGGAGGCCTGGCCTTGACCTTAAGCCCAAGAAAATAAACACCGATCTCTCCACGGGCGTCCCTGGACTTTGCATCAGGCCTGGAAGGGTCTGGAAGAAGGATGTTGGGGGGTGGGGGGGTGGTCAGGCAGCATCTCCCGTCTCATAGCTCTCCTCTGACCGCCCTGGGCCAGCCCAGCAGCTCCCAGGCAGAGAAGTGCTGCCCATCCCATGGGTTATATCCTGCATGGGCGGAGGGGCCGAGCAGTCGCTGTGTAACCAGGCGCCGGCAGGATACGTGCGGTGGGAGGGAACGTCTCTGACTTAACGCTGCAGAAACCCCGGATCCGTTCGCTGGGCATGTCGCAGAAGATACGCGATGATTAACCTCACCAGCGTGAGCTGCTTCTTGCCTCCCCGAGACCCGATTTATAATAATATCTTGCCTCTCTTCCTCTTACCTCTGGACTCTCGGTGCAGACACTGATTTATGGAATAATCAATTTCCTTATCTACCTAATACATTAAAGTGATCCATCAGTGCCAGATAATCTATCTACCCTGTGATTTTAAGGGTACGTGTGCGTGCATTTTCGTCCAGCATCTTATAATATTTTTGTTGGAGCAAATGAAGTTTTCATTTTTGCGTTGCTGCTCTCCGGCGGGTGTTGTTTATGGCGCATGCAGGGAGCCCGCGGTGTTATATTGTGCCTTGCAAGTTTTACAGGACGTGAGAGGCTTATGCAGTCTGCGTGTAAAGGGCAATGCAATAATGCAAAGGGCAGTGAGACATTTTTAAGCGCAGAGGGATGCACAGGAAGGTGCACGGATAAATCTGGGTGTATAATCAGCTGCGGTGTCGCTCTCGTGTGTGGGGAGAGGGGGGGTTGGTGCAACCCATGTTCCAGCTTGCTTTTTGCTGCTCTCCCAACCTCTCCAGAGGGTCCGCTTTGCCCTTGTCCCCTCTGAGGAAGTGGTAAAAATCCAGCATTTATCATCAGATCAACTAAATACATTAAAAAACATACCTGTTTAGGACTTAAAGATAGGTTTCCATGTCTTAACATTAGATTTTAAAACTTACAACAATTACAGTTTATTTACATTTTTAAAAAATGCTGAATAACTGGGCCCTCTTCAAAGTTTAATATTGGAAGTTACTCCTTTTCTTATCCAGCCACCCATCTCCATATCCACACACACACAATCAGGGACAACATTTGATTGCTGAGGTTAACTCATGCTTTATATGCAGGTCACAATATTCAATGCAGCACTGAGCATCTCTGTGGTTTTCAGTTTTAGCAATAAATGCTGGTATTTATATTTGCATTTTCCCAAGTGTTGGTACTTTAGGTTCAGGGTGGCTTCTGTCTGAATTACTTTTGGCTTCATGTTAGCTGCCTGGTACAGAGAAAATATTTTCTTCATTTTAACAAGTTCACTGAAAGTTGAGGACTTGACTGGGAGCGAAAAAATCATGTTTTCCTTTTCCAGCCTATGATTAAAAGCCAGGTGGGAGATCTGCTAGCTCTAAACCCTTGAAGAGGATTGGACAGATTTTCAAAGGTACCCAGACATCTAAAAATGCAGAAAGATACCTGGGGGTTTTCAGATGTGCCTGAGCAGGGTAGCTGAATTCAGTGGGAATTAGGCACTTTGCATCTCCGGTACCTTTTAACAATCCCAGTAGGTCTCCAAACACCTTTGAAACTTCAGCCAGTGATGACCAGAAATAAATCTGCCTATTCGCTAACTTTAGTAAGTGCTTTCGTTGACCAGCAAATTAAGAACTTTTAAATGAAAAACACATGTGATAAACGTCTCTCTTCTTAGATATCTGGCACATTTAATGCTGCTTTATTTAATTAATAAAAAAAACCCATTTAAAATGCTGTTTTGTGTGCATTTTTAATTGGATTCCAGTTACCATCCCAATGCAGCTTGACACAGATTCCAAGGAAATAAAAGCATCCTTTGGTAAAGAAGCAAAGCCCCGTCAACATTTTCCCACAAAATCAAAATGCAAAAATCCCCGCTCCAAGTCAGCGTGTGCCCAAGCCGCGCGTTTGCTTCAGTCCGCGTGCAAATACATCCGCGTTTCCTCCCGGCTAGCAAGAGGCAGCACCGCATCTGGAGTGGAGGCTAGATCTTGTTGCCAGCCACGACGTTTGGAGGATTATCCCGACCGTGAGAACGAGCCCCTTTTAGGGAAATAATCGAACGGGCACACGCGCAAAGCGGTGGTAGATGAAGGGGTCCCGCTTGCTGCTTTCTCCTGCTTTGATTTCAGTTCATCTGCCCCACAAGCCAGAGTTAGTCTTTGCCACTGACTTGACCTGGCACCTATTTTTCAGCCCCAGCCGCTGCTTCAGCGCACGTGCACCACTGCGCCGTGCAGCCCCGTGCACGTCTGTGCCTCTGCATTGCTGGGGAGTCGGCACTGGCGCAGCGCTGCATGTGCCACTGTGCGCGGCACGGGTCCCCAGGTCATTTTGCGCAGCTCCGCTCAGAAAGCAGGATCTTGTGCGATGAACCCACCATCGATCAAGCCACGTGGGCCTTGTTACTACGCCCAGCGTTGTGATGCCCAAGGGCGCCTGGCAAACACAAGCCATTTAATTGTACTTCGGGGTCTGTCTTCCTGCCAGTGGAATAGGGATGACAGGATGCTCCCGGACTGTTTGCATGACTGTGGCGGCTTGGGCCCAGCCCAGCGGCAGCAATAAGCAGCTCCTGCCCCACATAGATCACAGGCCGAGCAGACAAGTCAGAGGGGAGAGGTGCTGCGAGGAGGGGCTGCTTGCTAACGCCGCCGAGCAGGTCACCGGCATGGCTGGGAGAGCGCCTGTGGCAGAAATGCCCCGTCGGTGCCCCTCTCCAGAGATCTGTCTCAGCCGGCCTGAGAGGCGGCGGTTGATCCCTCAGGGCGGGGATCTCCCACCTTGTCTGCAGACAAAAGCCTGGCGCCTGGGAGGCGATGCTCTGGTCACCTGGGCAGGGGGGAAGACCCGGCCCTGCGCGCGGGCCCAGGTAGCCAGGGATGCCATGCAGATTGGTCGTTTTGTAGCCAGTATTGGCAGCTTCGATGGGACCCCTGCCTCCAGAGGAAACAACAACCACCTCTGGATGATGCGAGTGAGTAACCTACTCGAGATCCGATCAGATATTTAGCTTCAGTAACTCAGCTGCGTGTTGAAACGGCTACCTCAGCCACCCCGGTTTGCTCGATGGGATTCCTTTGATATTCCTATAAGATTTCTATGATATTGCTCTACCTTTTACCCTGTTTCCGCCCTACCCCTGTAATCAATAAAGTTCTCCTTTGTGACCGGTGTGGAGACTTATTGAGGGTGGGTCTAAATTATGCCGAGGAGGCCCCTTAGGTCTGTGGACTAAGGGAGGCTTCCTAATCAGCCCCTGACTTGGGGAAGTGCCCCAAGTGCTTGTACTGGGTCTAGCACCCATTGGACGATCAGGCCTGTGTTCTCCAAGGTGCACAGAGCCAGAAGTGAGTCCAGAGCCTTGGATGGTGGCAGCGGGACCCCCAGGCTAGCGGGTGTGCGCCAGGGAAGGGCTCAGCCGGACGGGAGTCACCCCAGGGAGGCACTCGGAGCCTGGGAGGTGGGCGGCGCAGGGAGGTGGGCGGCTCCACGCAGGAGCGCCCCCTACTGGCCCGCCACAGCGCCCAAATCCACCCGCTCCCGCACCAATACCCCCTTGGCTAAGCCACTGACCCTGGGCACGAGTTCGAATCTGTGAAATGTCCCGAGTGCATAAATGCTAAGGACTCCTGCTGCGGTGTAATATTTATCTGGGCCACGTGGGCCTGCAGACACTTATTCCTTGTCAGGAAGTAATTCAAACTTAAAAGCAGGAGCTCTCTGCAGGGAAGCAGCTCCCTGCAGCAGACTGGGCCCTTCCCGGGGGTTACGGCTTGTTCTCTTTCGCTGCCTTTTATGGGGCAAGCCCAAGGGAAATGCCCCTTCATTTCCCAACATGTCTTCATTCCCAACGTCTTCATTTCCCAACATCCTCGGGCAGAGGGAAATAGGGATTAATGCTCCCACCCAGCTTTGAGCAGTGTCGGGGAGCAGCCTGCCTCCCCGAGGTGGCACGGGAACGGGCATCCTGTGACGTTGCGGGGGAAACCTAACCTCTCCCGTGACCTGGGCGGACGCAGGTAGAAAATGAGAAGCGCGGACGGGCGCCACACCAGTATTTCTCTGCTCAGAGAGTCCCTTTCTCTCGTGCCCTCAAACCCACACTTCAGCCATTGCAACAGTGTGCAAGAGCTTTTCCGTCCCCTCCGTGCTTGTCCTTTTACCTGCACGCCTTTAATTCCTTTGAAAACAAGCCCATGGGAAAAGAAAGAGCCACAAGCTTACTTGTGTCTGGTGTGAAGCCCAAATGGCTCCTAATGGCTGGAGCCCTTGGTTCAGAGTGTCCTGGCTTTGGGGAGGGTCCCGATCACATCACCAAGTGGGAATTTCCCCTTGGGTCCGGGGCCAGTGCAAAGCCTTTGCTGCTCTTTAAATGCCAGGAGGAGTACAGAAGGAATCAGACCTTCTGGCAGAGGTGATATCTTTTATTAAACCAACTAGATATTTGCAAAAATTGTCTTTGTTTGCAAGCTTTCGGGCACAGGCGCCCTTCACCAGGCCTCGGCGAGTGCAAAGGTCGTAAACGTTCTCCTAGGTAGAAAGGAAACGAGGGGTACGGGCCTGTGCTGGCCCTTTGTGGGGTGGAAGTCATCGCACAGAGGACGGCGTGACACCGATGAAGCCGCAGTTGACCAGTGGTCAAGAAGTAAAGGTTCCTTCTTGATCGAACATGCTTACCCTTACCTTGAAGGAAGTTACGTGTGCAAATCCCGAACATAAATGCTGACCTCCCCGTCTGCTGTCATCTCTGGTTTCATGCCCCTTGATGGTTTCCATTAGGCAGCACTGGTTTCCTACACATGCCTGTATATTTATAGACTCTTCCACTGAAGATTAGTTAATCTTAATATTTACTTCATTTTTAAAATATTAATGTGGTGCTGGTTATTTGAGTTTTGAGCCGAGGAACATGAAATGTTTTTTCTTTCTTTTCTGCAAAACTATTTTGCATTTTGAGTGCTGAGACTTCGGTGGCTGGATCCATTTCTTCCAATTAGAGGGAGAGCAATAGCATACTAAATTCTGTAACCCAACCCGATTTGCATATCATTATCCAGAATGCTTTACATTATGAATTTACATTTAATTTTAGTCCTTTTTGGAGGCAATTCTAACCTAATTAAAT
>NW_005842680.1:657092-663058 GCF_000455745.1 Alligator sinensis | reverse complement strand
CTCAAAGATGATGACACTCTTTCCCCACCCCTCCCCGGCTGAGACAAGAGCTGAACCACACAAAAAAAGCCACATGACAGTTGTTGGGATTTTAACCTTGGCAGATGTGGTGTGCCATTTAGTCTTGCTTAAATAATAGCTTTTCTCCCTGTCTATTGTAACTCCCTTAATGCCTTCCACTCAGATCCTCATTCTGGAGCTTACCTGGACTTTATTCCTCAAGCCTCAGCCTCCAAAGTGGAGAGAAGAAATTAATACAGCTTAAGTCTTGGACAATCTGTATTTTCTCCTATTGAAAGAATAAATTGGATCCACAGGCTTCCTTAGCAGCTGGTCGGGATTATTGTGCAGAGATGCAGGGCAAATAGAAAAGGATTAACAGTAGCCGGGCTGATGTATTGGCCACAGTTGTTCCTTTCTCTTCACAAGACGAGCCAAGTCACGTGGGCAGGGACGGGGCAGATTTCTGCAATGCTGACCGGTTCTGAACACGAAAAGAAAGAGGGCGAGATCGGACGAGCTGCCCAAGGCCATTTCTTCTCAGGTCACTAATGCAAGTAGACGTGGCCCAGGCCACTCGCACCGGCCGTCGGGCTAGCAAGCACCACGGACAGCGGAGGGGCAGGCTGTGCGATGGGCCCCCCAGCGATGGGGTGTCGGGGGCGCTGCTGGGGTGGGATGAGGAAGCCGTGTCTCCCCAGGGCTCTCACCGGGATCTGCACAGGATCTGCAGGAGGAAGGCCTTGCCTGCTCTTGCTAGGTTTCCTGCTTGATCCTATTCTCTCCTGTTCTTGGCCTGGGTTTTTAAATCTCTTTAAAGAAGGGCTGGCTTCTCTGGTGAACCTCCGTGCCTGCAAACCCTCTCCCAGGGAGGTGCTGCGCTAGCATCGAGCGCGCAGCTGAGCAGGGCAGGGTCGCGGGTGCGATGGCGGGTGCACCAAGGAGCTCCCGGGGCCGGAGGCCTGCGTGGTGCCGTGTAGTGACGTGTCCGGGAGAAAATGGGGCTGCTTTTTAGACGTGTCAGATACAAGTTTTACCAAATGATGATGATGCTATTGTTATCATTACTCTAGATTCAATAGATTTCATAGATGTTCGGACTGGAAGGGACCCCGCAAGATCATCGGGTCCGGCCCCCTGCCCCAGGGGCAGGAAGTCAGTTGGGGGCAAAGGATCCCAGCAAGATAAGCATCCAAATTATTACTAACTGTAATAATAATAGGAATAATAGTAGCAATAATAATAATATCATTGATGCTTTAAATTTTTTGGAGAATCCTGATGCGTGGCTGGTTGAAAAGAAAACAATTGCCAATTTTAAATTTGGGAACGATTCATTTTTAATCTCTTAAAAGTTTGACGAGGTTTCAGCGGAGAAGTCGTATGCTGTGAGCCAGGCTGAGGCAAGGCTGGGCTGGCTGGCGCGAGACGTGCTTAGCCTGCAGTCTGGTTGCACGCCTGGTGCAGGGACTTGCAGGGTTACAGGGGAAGGAAAATAACTTTCCTTCTTGTGCAAACTTTCTGGGCCACTGGCCTCAAATTAAGGAACAGGAACTAGGCAAGGTGCTACATAAGTGGCTGAAGTGGCTCAGTGGGTATAAAAATCATGATTAATGAGCTGACTGGCTCCCTGCCATTAATTTATTTAGCCACTTTTGAGCTGCAAGCTTCCCTTTCGGTTCCCTTTCTCTGGAGGCGGGTTGCCGGTCGAGAGGCCGGCGCGACCCTGTGCAGCGCGTTGCAGGCATGCGTGGCCAAAATGGCCACTGAGGTCTTGTCTATTTTTAGAGAAATTCAATTTGCTCAAGGCCACTAAAATGCCGACCTCAAGTGCCGGCTTCCCTCCGGCTTTTCTGTGCAGCCGTCGCCTCCGTCGGTAGCTGGTGTCGGCAAACAAAACACTTAGTAGTTTTCCTGTATTTTAAAGGACCGGAAAGGTCACATCAGTCTGGGCCAGACCACTAATCATTTTAAAACAATGCCACGTTAGCTACACGGCCTAAGAGGCACTGAACTGCCTCTCAGATAGGTTTGGCCGGGGCTCCTTTTCCAATCATTTGACCCTCTGTATTTGGAGCTCGCCCGCCGGTTTGATATATATATTTTTGACTGCATTTTTAAGGTCACTTTGTGCGGCTAGATGGCTTTTTGTGCCTTGAGAGTGTCGGTGGGAAACCCATTTCCATATGAACTCTGCATGTTTATGCCAAGAGGACTGTAATTGGTGAATTGTTCTGACAGCTGCACTTGGACGGGGAAGGCAGAGAGAGCAGGGCAGTCAACCTCGCCATCGAGGGAGTGGACTTGTGGCTCTTGGGGAAAAAAACCCTGCCCCAGGATTATTTATGATCGTTGTCCAACCAAATGTGTTTTTGCATTTTTATTGGTGGAAAATGACTTGTGCACTCACTGGGGAACTAATGATTTGTCTTTTGCAGCTCCGCTGCCTGGACTTCTTTGCATCCTGACTGCTGATTTAAGTGATCGCATTCAATTCGTAATAGCAATAATGAAGTGTAAATGGGTCATTATCATGGAGAGTAATCCCTCTGTTAAAGGGTTAAGCACTGGACATTAGCAATGACTGATTTGGAGTTGCTGGTGGGTGGGGGCATGAGCTGACTCTTTTCTTCAGGCTGCTATAACCATCACTGCTTTATGAATCTAATGGAGAACACTGATTATTCATGTTCCTCAACAGTTTCTCATTAATTTTACAGTGTAACCGGGTGCAGATTTCTGATATCTGAGTTCCTCCGCTAGCATTACATGCTCAGCAATGCAGCTGAGTGGATTAGCTTGGCTGATTTATGTTTTAATGAAGGAACAGGAAACTTCAGAAAGTACAGGGAGGGCTTTTTCCTTTCATTGGCTTCTGAAGCACTGTAGTAAGAGTTGTCTTCTCATTACCTGATGCCTGAATAGATAACAACATTTCTCCATGGAGAGCAGCATTTGGCTGGAGAGCTCGGCTGCACTCCACAGCGGTCGCTGGCTTCGGGAACGTGTTTCGCATGGAGAGACCCCCCAGACACAGAAAAAAAGGGCAAGGAAACCACGAAGCAACAGTAATAATGGCATTTTGCATCTGCCGCCCTTGGAGGCACCAGCGCCAGGCATAGCGGGAGAGGGGCCTGCAGCTTGCCCGGGCCAGGTCCCTGCATCGGGGATGGATGCACCCAGGCATCCCACACAGCTAGGGTGGGGCACACATGTTTGCAGCGTAGACGGTCCACGGATCTGGAGTTGGGAGCAGCCGTGTGTTCAACCCTGCAGCCACACTCGTAGTCACGCCGTGCCTCGGTGCCCACCTGTCAAATGGGGACAACGGCCCTTTCGTTCTGTGTCAGTCCCCTCTGCTTAGTGGGGAAGGTGTTTGGGGCAGGCAGTCTCGTCCCAGGAGAATGAGCGGAGCCCGGCAGCAGGGCCCGTCGGTGCTGCCGTAACACAGACGGCGAGAGGCACTAGCACCGGAGCCTGACTGCCCCGTGGGACGCAGGATCCGTGCGCCGGGAGGAGCCTGGAGGAGCTTAAAGGAGGGCCCTGCCGCTGAGCTGCACGCGGTGGGGTTGCAGCCCACCCGCCTGGCTACGTGCAAGTGCCCTTGGCAAGGGTGTGAGCCCTCTCGCACACTTGCCATCCGTCAGCAGGGCTGCACCCCCGTAGCATCCAGAGCCAGCCCCGAGATCAGCTGCAGCTGGTGCCAGCCGGCGTGCGGTGTGCTTTACGGTCTACACACCAGATAGCGTGTGCAAACGCTGCCCCGGGCAGCCCCGCGCGCCCCTCACGGTTTCCAGCTGGTTCCCCTGCATCCTGCGCGACGGCTCGGTGATGGGAGCCAGCCTGCAAGCAAAGCGGCGCGGGGTGATCTCCCCCCCTCCCCTGACCCCAAATGTCACATCTACCACATTTCCGCAAATTGAATTTTCCACTGCATTGTTTGCTAGCGGCGCGACGTGGCAGCGATCTCCCAGACATAATTATGCATGTCACGGACAAATACGAGTTAATAAGAGAATGCCCTTTAGAGTTACCTGCGGGGCTTTCCCGGCAGGAGAGGGCGGGCACGCGGACGCGACGGAAGGAGCCTTTTCCTGTCCTGTCTGCCGGGATGAAAACCGTCTCCCCTGATTTGCCTTGGCCCTGGGGATGGGTTTGTTTGGGGCATCAGGGCCAGCTCACAAGGCCCCGTCGGGCAGGCTGCAGCCCATCCGGAGCCCGGCTCTCCTGCTCGCACCGTGCAGAGCAAGCCCCACGTCTGTCCCTGCTGCTGGCCAGGCCGGAGGCCAAGCGCATCCTCTGATGACCGCAACTCCTTCTGGCTATTGGGGTGCTCGGTCTGCATCCCCTCTTTGTGCAGCAGGTGCCTGCACATGCACGCACACACCAGCTGCTCCGTCCTCCCTTGGCCAGCTCCCACACGGCAGAGGTGCCGGGGCGGAGAACAGCGTGCCGCAAGTCCTGGGGTGCCCCCATTCAGGTGACACCTGATGTGTGAACCGGCGCTGCGTGCACGTGTCCTCCTCGCGTGCAGCTCCGAGGCTGCACACCCCAGCCGGCCGAGGCCAAGGGATTCACACGAGACCGTCATTTTCCGCCCTTCACGGAGCCCTGTGGGATGCCTCCTTGACCCCGAGGGGAAAGCCCCGCGCTCCTCTGCTTCCAGGCCCGTGATCTGCGGGGTGCACAAGGGCATCGTCCCCGTGCTGCGCCGTCTCCGTCCCAGGCTGAGCCCCGCGCGCTCCCTGCCCTGACCCGGGTCTGGAGGACACGCTCTCCTTGCAGGGCCCAGGCAAACACGAGCCGCCAGGCTTAATCCTTTAATGCGGAAGGGCAATTTGCCCAGTCGCCTTCAGGGATGCGTTGATTGTTCATTGAAATCAAACCGTGGCTGCAGCCAGCAGCAGGCGGCTCAGGATCAACCCCCACGGAAAGGTTAAGTGGTTCCTAAATTATTCATTGTCATGGTTACCGGCATCATTACATTTGTTGTTCTCCAAATGCTACCTGGCAAAAATAAAAAAAAAGAAGCCGTCCTGGCTGAGACGCAGGCGAGAGCTGCCTGCTCCAGCGCCAGCTGAGATCCTCCTTGTCCCGCCCGAAGGCCCGGCCTCCTTTCTCGCGTCTTGCTGGATGTGCTTCGAAGCGCCTATCGCCTGGGGGATGAATTCGGGGACACGAGCGTGCGCCGGGACCAGCGCCACAGTTAGCTAGCACCACTCCGGAGGTTTGACAACGTGACAGCGGAGCGGTACCCCCCGCCCGGTGCTCGGCGCATTCCCGCCTCTGCCACAGACTCTCTCTGTGCCCTTGGGCAAATTGCTTAGCCCCTCTGGGCCACAGGTGCCCACCTAGGGAGCAGGGGTGACGGCAGCGCCGCGTCTCTCAGCCCTGCTGTGGCGAGAGCGCGGAGGGCAAGCGAGCCCTTGAGAGCGGCCTCTGGACGGCTTCTGCGGGGTTTCCCCGAGGGAGGGAGCGGGCAGCGCCCTGCCAAGCCAGCCAAATGCTGAGAGCGCAGCCGGGGCGGCTCTGGCTGCCCTAAATATCCTTAACGGCTTATTTAATTTTGATTTTGAAAGATATTTATTGAGAGTTAACAACTGTTTACGAGACACGGGGCTGTAAAACCTTAAAAATATGCTCTTAATAATCCCTTGGTATTTAACGAACATACAATGGTGTGTTCTATTACACCCCAATTAACTCCCTATTTGAGACAGTTAAAAAGGTGACTATGAGAAGCTCCAGAGCATTTGCCTTTCTAGTCAGATCCCCGCGATCGCTCTCCAAGGGGCTTGCGTCTGCACCGTGCGAGCGCGGAGGGCTGGGCTTGCATTTGGGGTGCTGCCGTATCACGGGGGTTTCCTTGCCACCCTTGCAGGAAAATGCAAGCCCGGCTCAATCAGATCTGTGCTGCACGCACCTCCCGGCTGCCCGGAGAGGCCGTCCTGCCTCTGACGCCTGGG
>NW_005842680.1:651860-657082 GCF_000455745.1 Alligator sinensis | reverse complement strand
GGAATGGGGGGAAGGAGCTGGCCAAGGGGGCTCCATGCTACTTTATGCCTTCCAGATCCCGGAGGTGCTCCGGGGTCTGGAGCACGGGCCTGGAGCGCCCACAGGTTAGGGCCGCTCGATCTTTCCCCTGGCCTGCTGGAGTGGTAGCGGAGAGGGCCCCGGGCTATGCTGGGAGCTGCAGGGGAAGGCAACGCGGCACCGTTCCTCGTGCTTGAGGGGCATCCCTGCAGCGGTCACGGCACGAGGGCACCACGGCGGGCAGCGAGACGAGGGCTGGGATGTCACATCAGAGCCGTGGGACTTTTGCGAGCTGCTCCGTTCCCACGTGTCCAGGCTGTGCTCCACCCAGCTCGCTTCCACGCTTGGCCGCGGCAGACAGCGGGCCCCTTTGTGCTGCCCTCCCGCCGTCTGCCACCTTGTCCTGGCTGGAGCCGCAGGGGCACGGGCACCGAGCAAGCGCCTTCTCTCGTGGAAACTTCGGTGTCGTTCCGGCACGTTTGAAATGAGAGAAACCTTTTCAGTTGGAAGTGTCCGGGGACTGTTCAGGTCACGCCATGAGGTTAATTCGTGGTAGCAAGCTAGCTCCTGGTTCATAACCAGCCTGGCAAGGGGGGGGTGTGCATGTGGGGTGGGATTTCCGTGCCAATCACTCAAGTCTGGCGAAGTTTATTTATTTATTCTGTTTTTTCCAATGCAACTCTTTGATTGCAGAGATGAGAGAGAGGACCGGGCCTTAGGGCAGCTGGGCTCAGCATCCAGCTTTGTGGCAGGCCCCTTATGTGGGTCCCAAGCATTGCAACCGGGGAATACAAGCGTCCCCAGGGGAACAGAAGCACCACGAGATTGCTGGTCCTCATTCAGAGTTGATAGCACGCCTAGGGAAACTCCCACCAATGCCAGCGGCATCAAGTCAGACCCTTCGTCTCTGTGCATCAGTCCCTCCAGCTGTAAAATGGACAGAATAATTCTGCTTTTCTCCCCCAGCGCTGGCCCTGCCGCACAGTCTGGACTCGGAGCTTGGCCTGTCTCCTCGTGCGTGGCGTAGGCCGCTGGGCAACGCTGTCCTAGCAAGAACAAGGGGACTCCTGCGATGGTTTAACTTGCGTCGCTGTCTCACGAGTGGCACGTCACTCGGCACGCAACTTTTCTGGAGGCGACAGGATCCTGCCGATGCAAAGGGAACACGTGCTGCATCTCAGCCGGACGGGCCCCCGCCCCGCGTCATCTCTGGAGGTGTCGCTTTGAAGCCGTAAAGGAGCCCTGGAGGCAGAGAGACGGGAGCAAAGGACTTAGCCGGGGCGCAGCAGCTGCGAAGGGCCTTGCAAAATGTCCTCCGTGCCATTCCCACAGGCCACGCGGTGCCCAGCCACCGCTGCACTCCCGAGTCGGTCTCCACAGACTTCCATTTCCCGGGCCTTTCCTTGCTCTTTAGCAGCGAACTGCAGACCTGAGCAGGTTGACAAATGGCAGCCTCGGTTTTCCCAAAGAAAATTGATGTTCTTGTTTCCTTTTGTAGGCAGATAAAATAAGCACAGGTCGGCGATGTGACAGCTCCCTGGACCGTGCGGAGGCAAGGCGCGGTTTACGAGAAGCCCATTAACACGGTGCATATGGCGTCTCGTAAAAATCCTGTTTTCCCCATTTCGGCTCGACAGTCGCATTTCATTTGCCGTTAAATCTAATCAGAGGATCCGGGCAGATTTCAGCGGAGGAGCCCTTTCTCATCCTGGGAGCGGGGCTTCAAAGCCGCTGCACTGCTTTTTGCAAGGCAGAACAAAGGACGCGGAGATTTGGGAGAGAAACCAGGCAGAACATCACCCTAGGCGAGATAGCCGGACCTCGGAGAGCTGAGCCAGGGGACAGGGACAAGGCCTCGGCGCGGAGGCAGAGAGGAAAGGACGGAGGAAAACGTGCTTTGAAGTTTAGGAAAAGGAAACCTGCCTTCCCTGCCCCCCTAGCGCGCTGCCCCTTAATTGTTTAGATTTCCCGTGTCGCTAATTATGCGCGCTTCTGCACGCTGTTATTTAAGGCCGGCTAGTGATGGATGCTCGGCAGTCTCCCGGACGAGCCGGCGCATTCGTTTTCTAAGGCTAACTGCACACAATCTGTTATTGTGCGAGGCCGAACGCTTTGAGGGTTGATGCCTTTCAGTGTTGTGCATAAAAGCCAGGCGTCCCCGACAATAGCTTTCATTAATCAGTGCTCCTCGCCTCTCGGGCCGTGATGTCTTCTTTGCATGCCAATGCTCGCTGGGAATCCCGCCTGGAAAACCCGCCCGTTGACCCGCCCTGCCGCTCGGTTGCGTGTAGGTGGCTTCGGCAGCAGCAAAGCCTCCCGGGGCTGCCGAGACAGTGGATGGGGGCAGAGACGGCATCCCGGGATGCCCACCGGTGCGAACTGGGCTCCAGGCCCTTTGGTCTGTCTCCTCTAGAAGTCTCACCTGGGCTCCCCCAGTCCCTAGAGTGACACCCCGAAACTCAGAGCACTTTTATGTCGTGCCTGAAGATGGCTATAGGAGCCTGACTGCAAGCGCTCGGGCGTTTCAAGCTAGAGGAGTGCAAAGCCTTAGAAACACATCAGGAGCAAAGCCTGTTTCTCCCCTCCCCACTTCTTCTCCCCTTTCTCTTTTGAAATTCATTTCTTTGATTTACGGCAAATGGCCTTCTGGAAAGTTTTCAGTGTTGCACTTGTAACCGTGGCTCGAGTCCGTGCTCGGATAGGCTCATGAGTCCAGGACGTGGCGAACACACCTGGGCTCTCCAGTCAATGCTTTTGAGCTCCTGGAGCTGCGCTAATTGGGTCCGACTCCAACCATTTCCAAAGGTCATTGCATTGGTTTTATCATCACAGGGACAGCAGTTACGAGCTGGATGATGCATCCTCTAGCCCGTGCCGTTAGGATAGCCAGACATCCTGCCCAGGGTGTCTCGAAACAAGTAGCGCGTCTGGTCCTGGAAGACCTGCCATCAAGAGCACATGCGTGGGCATCTGGTTAGATGCAGCGGAAGCCACTGGAGTCTGCAGCTGAGACTGGGGAGGAAGACGAGTCTCATTGCTGCAGGGCTCGCACGAGGGGCGTGTAAAGGTATTGTCACCGGAGGGCCAAACCTCCCTCTGCAGTGGGTCGAGTAGTTCGGAGGGGCCGTGCGCGCCGTGGACTGGGCCCTCAAGAACAAAAGCTACCGCTTCAAGGCCTTGCTCTCTGGTCGCCCCCGCGATGGAGAAGTGGGACGGTTTTGGGCAGCTGGCGACTGCAAGCAATTAGAAGTCTCCAGCTGTAGCGGAGCACTCCTCTCCTGAACCGGCTTCAACCTTGACCTCATTTAAGCGCTGTTTTTCTCCTGGAAGTCAGTCTCGGAGGTACTTGTCTGCACTTGAAGGGCACCCGCTCAGCACAGGCATGCCTCTCCTGTAGCTGCTAGCCAAAATAAGAGCAACGATTAGATTGTGTCTCAGCCACTCCAAGCCACTAGTCCCAGTCCTCTGGTGCCGCTGCAATCAGAATAACTTTAGTTTTAATTGCTAAATATCACTCCAGAAAGACCAGTTGTCTTCTCGCTCCGTGTGCGCCGACTCCCAGGTTTCAAAATGCAGCAAAAGTTGGTGTTGGGGGGGGTTGCACTGTACATTTCAAATGCTTCATTGTCAAGCCGGTTAAAAGCCCTTATTTATAAAATGTGTGCGTCCCTTTCAGCTTAACTGAAAAGGCATTAAAATAACTGCAGCTGTGGAAGGAATAATTACAGCGAGATTTTGTCAAGGACTCTCTTGTCTGGTGTTGCCATCTGTGACATGGTGAATGCAAAGATCATTTTAAACATAGGCAGTTAATGTGGAGAATAATTTTGGAGCTTTAGATATTTATGGTAAATTATTTAACTTTATCGTTGGGTTTTTATGGCCTCATTCTTCCAGATGCGAAGGATCTCTGCGTTTTCGGTGGCTCGGCACTTTGAGTTTCGCGTCGTGGCAGAAAAGGACGCTGCGGCAGAAGTAACGTTTCGCCCACGGGAGGAGCCACGAAAGGACACGCGGGTCTGTCGTGCGTGCCCACCGGGGAAGCAAATCCCGCTCTTTGCACGTTGCTCAGCCTTTAAGAAGACCCTTGAAAAGTCACGGCATCGATTATCGATCAGGCATTTATCCCGCTCGGGCTGGGTAGGATGCCCGTAGCCGGCTCTCTCGCCATTCATTTGCTCCTGTCTCGGCGGATAATGCTTTCCAGTCTCCTGCTCAGAGGACACTGCTGTATTATGCCCCTCCCGCCACAAATTAAAACCCAACTGCCATATTGGAAATGAATAATTGGCTGCCAGAATCAAAGAGAGAAGGGACTTGTCTCGGCTTTAATGATATTCACTGCTCTGTAAACGTGGCTCCTGCTGGAGTGAAGTCAACGACACCATTAATCAAATTAGGGTAGCGAGAGCCAATGGGGACTGCCTGCTCGAATGCCATGTGCTGCCATTAATGCAGTTCAAGGGCGTTCAGATTTTCTGCCGCTGGTGTTAATTAGCGCGTGCACCATCTTTTTTCCGTGCGGGCTTCCTGCCGGTCAGGATGGGGCATTGTCAGCCGTCCTCGGAGGACTTCGCCCCTCCCGGCGCCGGGCTCCACTTCCTTGGCTTGACTTTGGAGCCACGTGCAGCAGCCTTGTGCAAACAGGTGACTCCCAGCACGCAGAGGAGAAGTGCGAGCGTGCGGGACGGGAGCTGCCCTTCTCACCTAGTCTTTGCTAAAGGACCTTGCAGAGAAATCCAGCCCTGGGAAGGGAGCTGCCTCGCGGGCTCTTCTGCCTGCGTAGCGGGAGGTTTGTGACGCAGGAGCAGCTAGGGCAGCGGTGCCTAGCAAGACGCTGGCCTTCTCCTGGTGCAATGCTATGGCAAAGTGGAGTCAATCCTGCCGTGCAGCCCAGCAGCTGCCTCCAGCTGGCCTCCTTTCCTGCATGCCTAAAAGCATTTCTGCAGGGCTCCCCAGAGTAGGGGGATTGCATGGAGCACGCGTGACCAACCTGGACTTCGCCGTAGGACTCAGCGCCAGCTTTTGGGCACTTCAGGCCCCCGCACGGCTGCGTGCTGGAGCTCGCTCAGCCCCGCTTGGATTTGCACCCCGGGGTACGCAGAAGGAGCACGTGGCGCAGGACGGGAACGCTTCCCAGGTCCCCTGCACCTTCTGGGGGCTCGAGGAAAGAAGGCCGTCTCCTAACGCTGCTGCGGCACCCT
>NW_005842680.1:647491-651829 GCF_000455745.1 Alligator sinensis | reverse complement strand
CCAGACAGCAGTCCGGCCACGCCTGCCGCCACGGGCTGAGAAAGCGCTGCCCTCCGGGGAAACGTTGGTCTCCACGAGGCGCGAGGCTGCGGATGGAGGGTCAGCAGGAGGGTGGAGGTGGGAGGAGATCGGGGCGCCCATCGCTCACCCAGGAGGTGGGAAACGGGCCAGAAACACGTCCTCAGCTCAGCTCAGGGGAGTGTGGCAGCACGGCCAGCCGCTCCCATGGGGGTAAGTTGAACTGGGAGCAGCGACACGTGGGTGTGGTGGTGCCCGGGAGCGGACACGGCTGATGGGCTCGCTGCATTTCCGTGACCCGGGCAGACCCCCCAGTCCAGGGTAAGGGCAAAGCACCCCCCTTTTCTACAACATGCTTCCCAGGTTGGGCTCAAACCTCGCACATGCAGACCTGGTGCTAGCCAGCAACTCCCTCCCTCCGGACGGACCAGCACGCATCCCCACGAGCCCCGCTGAGCAATGCCAGCTCCTCGAGTGCCCGTGTCTCGGTGCCCTCGCAGCAAGAAGCAGGATGCGGCCCCGTGGGCACCTTCTCCCACCTTCCCAAGGACGAATCCGGGCTTGCATCTGTCCAAGGGGACGAGGAGTGACCTCCATGTGGTGCACGCAGCAGCCGGCCCTGGCTAGGGAGACCCGACTGGAAGCCTCCCAAGCAAATGAATCGAGGAGAGTTATGCTCATGGGGGGAGGATTTATAGGCTGGGGTTGCTCGCCTGTCACTGCTCTTGGCAGCGTCTCCAGCGTGCCCACGCAGCACGGCTCAGACCCAGCCAGACGGGACCTGACGTCTGATCCGCCTGCCACGTGAGACAGGCGCAGTCGCAGGCCAAGAGTCATTGTGGAAATGTCCTTCTGCATGACGTGCACGAGACCCTCGATGGCACCAGGCCGACCCGGGTCAGCGTTTGAATGCAAAGGAGGCTGGGCCGGACACCCACTGCCAGCCCACCTGTGCAAGGAGAGGCAGGCCGGGCACACTTTTGCACGTCTGCCACGCTGCTGGAGCACGAAGGCGCTTCGGTTTCAGGGCAGCTACAGGGTAACAACCGTCTCTTTGCAGACAGGGGGGTTGTGGGTGGACAGAGCCAGCCCGCTGGTCCTTTCCCCCTGGGGGGCCGTGACCCTCCCCTGCTGCGCCTGCCCGGTTCCCCCGCCCGTGGCTCCGGTGGCGGTGCGCCCACGGGGCTCGTTACAGCGGTGCCGGAGAACGCGCCCGGTTCGCACCCCGCTCCGTGTGCCGCGAGCACGGGACTCGCGCGCGGTCTGCAAGGGGGGTCACAAAGCAGCTCTCGGTGCGGTCCTCTGAGCCCTGACTAGGAGCCGGCGAGCAGCGTGCAGACGTGGTGGTCGTCCTGGAAAGGGGGGAAGTGCTGTGAGTTGCTGTACGGCCCTTACTCTCCTCCTGCAATCCGGCTGCTGGTGAAACATTTTTCATTGAAGTTTCACATAGAAAAACAACACCTTTATGGCCACCTCTTGCAGATACTCATATTTTTGGCAATATTTCGCTTTTCAGAAATTCTCTCTTTGATCCACCCTGCGAAGACATTTGAAGAAATATGCATGCTGTTTGGCAGATTCTTCCATCTCATTCAACCTACCCATCTGCTTATATGACTCCTATCGCTGTAGGAACTGATTGCCTCCCAAGTATTTAAAAATAGAAATAATAAGCTCATTCTTCCTGTCTTTGCAGCCGGTAGCCTTCTTGGTTTATAAGTTTTGCATGTGTGTAAAAATCCTTGAAGCAAGGATGAAGAAGCAGGCTTTGCAATTAGTTCTGTAAGCCGTTAGATGCCTGAGCGGTCTCTCAGGGTCCGAGACAACAATCCTGGAAAAGTTTTGGGTTTTTTTACTCATGCACCTCCAAGATGCTTGATTTGGGCAGTGGGCAAAGGAGATTTATAGTGGATCTTTCTTCATCCAAAGATGTTTGGGCATCACTAATGAGAAGCAGAGCTGAGTGCTGACCTGAAACCCCTTGCTTTTTAAAAGCTACTTTAGAGCAAGGAATGACAAGGCTGCAAAAGAGCCGTATGCCATGATGGGCGGAATAGGGAATGTATTTCTCGTGCTCAATCTTTCGTGGCGCACGAGGCCACAGATTCCACCGCTTGTCGGGCGAGAGTCTCATTTTGTATTTTAACAGAGTGACCAGCAGTTGCGGTGATGGATGGACACCGAAGCCAGGAGCCAACGCATAATTCCCGACCGTGAAAGGCTACCTTCCGCAGCCTCATAATTTTCTACGTAGCGACACAAAGTTATGAAGCATTTGCTTTGACCCTTTGGAGGCTGGATTGAGAGCCCTGATGATTAATTATGGCAATTTATGGTAAAAGAGCTCAGTCAGATGTGCAGCGCTGGCTTCCTCTACCTGCTTTGTCTGTGTGTGGACGGTAATGTGTGAACTCTCGACTCTGTCACTGTTATGCATCATGACAAGATCTGTTTGCATCCATTATCGGAGCCCTTGGAGTGCCTGTTCCCATGGATCTTTTTGATCCAGGAGCATTGCGAGCGCTGTTGCAATGACCTCTCTTTCAGAAAAACCTCTTTATAAAACCTCAGAGCAAGTTGTTCTCCTTGGGTTGTGTTAGCAGTGGTCAGTCCTGGGCCACATGTTTCTTCTCTTGGTGCATAAATGCTGCAGGTAGCCAGCATCCAACCCCAGGAGCAGGAGACCTCCACACTGCACGTGTGTGTGCCTGGGTGAATAAGAGACGGAGAGCCTGAAGGTCACTTTTGTGCACCGGAGCAAAATGTCAAGCCCAAAGCACAGCTCAAACCTGCAACGTGAACCCGAATCCCAACTTTTCAACTCGGTCTCACTCTGGTGTAATCATGAATGTAAGTGGAGACATGCATATAACAGAGAGAAGACTGGCACACCGCTTGCCCAACGTGCAAGACCCTGCTCCCGACAGCTTAAAATCCTGTACAGGGAGATAGGGCTCCTGAGACCAGCAGCATAGGCTAGGTAGGGGAAGAGACAGCAAGAGTGAAGAAATCTGGTTAGGAAGGAGCTCATGGGTCTGTGCGTAATGGTATTCTGCAAAAGCCACGTGGCCTTTTATCAAGGGAAACAGCACCAGTGCCTGGCAGGGATAGCAGCCCATCGCTCTTCTCCCTGCGATGCTTCGAGAACCTCGTGTCAAGGGCACAAGAGGTGCAAAACCACTTAGAAATCAATGCAGCCTCAACACTGCTTTTAGGAGGTCGAAACATCTGAATCTCTTCCCCCACCACTGAAATGCAGCTACATCTGGGTGCAGTTTGCAGTTTCTTAACCAACCTATCGATGCTGAAGTCAGGGAGTGCAACAGGTCAAGGGCAGAGACTCGTGTTCTCCACGTATGGACCATGCTTTCACAGACCTCCCCGCAGGCAGCCTTTCCCCACCCGTGCAGTTTTCTAATAGATCCCCATGGCCACGACAGCCACGGACACGTGTGTGACGTATTATAACTGCATTGCATAGTACATGTCTTACAACTGCTTATAAAGAAAAAAAATACTTGAAGGTACTTAGAGCTTCTTTTAGTGTAACATAGCAGCTGGGAACCAGAGGAAGGAGCCGGCACCGTGTGACCAGGCAGATATCGGTGAGTCTCTAGCAGAGTCTAAACCAGCCTGAGAAGTGGTGTGGCGGCCACTGGGAGCTGGCAGGCAATGCAAGACCATACAGGCCAGCCAGATGTCATCTGGCCAGAAGAGTCGTGTTAACATCCCGGTGCTCTCTTGCAAAGTGCATGGGGCTGTGTGTGCAATAGTCACATGCGGTTGGGGTGGCTGTTCATTTCCACGGAGCAGCACACACCTGCTGACACACTGCACAAACACCGGCTCGCGGGGCACCAGCTCCCAAATCATCACTGCTACTCTCGGCCGCGCACGCTTCCCCATGCTCTTCTCTGCTGCCGTGGCCCCGCTGCAGCCCCGGAGTCTCACTAGCGGAGAATCTGGCCCGTCCGCCCAGCTGCTGGACAAAACAGGCATGAAAAGGCCCAGCACTTGCTCGTCCTCGCATTTGCAGTTTGCTTTCCTCTGGCCATCTTACTTGTTAACTTGCATTAATATTCATGGAACAAAACCCATTGAAACATGCCTTCCAGACTCACAGACATCTCTGCCATGGCCAGGATTAATCACAAGGGATAATTAGAGTATTAAGTAAAATAATTACAACATGATGACTCTAACAAGCAAATTCATGGATATTAGCTTCTTAGAAAAGGAAAATAGGAACCAGACAAGGTCTGAGGGATGCCTCTAGCAGCATCTATTTTTCTCTGGCAATGTTTATTAAGGGGGGGAAAG
>NW_005842680.1:626562-647357 GCF_000455745.1 Alligator sinensis | reverse complement strand
AAGAGTCTGCCATGTTGGGAAAACTTGCTTGAGTTTGGAAGGCTTGGAGAGCATTGGAGATGGAGGCGATGGAGCTGTGAGGGGATCGCTGAGGCAGGAGCATTTTAATGTTGTAGTGCCTTGAGCTACCAATCCCAGCTGTCATTTGTGTATCGAGGCCCCATTTATTTTAGGGGCTGGGTGCACATAATAAAAGACAGCCCCTGGCTCCAAGGCGACTCGGGTGCAGCGTACTGTGGCTGCTGGTCCTGCTGCAATATCCTGCTGGAGCCATTTTCCAAATGGAGGAGATGAGCCCCGTGAACATCTGGACCTGCCCACTGCAACGGGATCTGCCCAGGTTGGGCTCGTCAGGGCAAAGAGGCAGGAAGGGGTTGGGGTTCAGCACGAACAAGCAAGCCCCCGCCTTGCCAGGCTCGTTGGTCAGAGTCTCCCCAGGGGCCGAGCAGTTTTCTGCACATCTAATTTATGCATAAGTTCCTTTCTGTATTCTGCACCATGCTATGGAGGGATGAGTGGATTCAGTGAAGTATTGTGCAACTGCAAGCGCTTCCGAATATCTAGCTGTATGTAAATGTATGTAACCGTCCATGGCAGAGTATATACACGTGTCGCTCGAAGGGGTTGTTGTAGGAGTCTGGGCACAGCGCTGCCCTGACCACAGCGTCACCCCGGGGAGGTGTGCTCGGGAGGCAGCCGGTCTTCCATCTACAAAGACTCCTCCAATTCCAAATATCACAATTCAGCAATTTTTCCTTCCCCGCCCAAAAGTGCTCATTCCAGGAAATACAATTGTGCTTGTTTTCAGTTGGTTGCTTTTAATGCATCTTTCCTCCTTGTCTAAGTGGCCATTTTTTGGCTCTTATGTGCCCGGAGGAATTGTGTTCCCCAGCGCATGGGCCATTGCACAGCCCGAGCGTGCACTGGGGTGGCCGTGGAGGTGCACGCACCCCATGGAGGTACACACGCAGTGGACTGGGATGCCTGGCAAAGCAGGTGGCCAAAGCCCGCACCTACCAGAACGAGTCCCAGAGGGAACAAAATGCCACCCGTAGCATATTGCCAACAATCATGTTAAACGTCAAGCCGTTGCTCTGACAGATAACGAAGTCGGTGGCTGGAAGCAGACCTTGTCCTCTGCCGAAGGAATCGCATTAGTCTAACCTAGCGATATTCTCCACCGTGCGCTTCATGGCGATGCTCTCTGGAGCGGTCACACGCATCCAGGGGCAAAGCAGCAGCTGAAATGGGTATCATTCAAGTCCAGAAAAGCAGATTTGTCATACCAATGAATGGGGGGAGGGTTTGGGGGGGTTGCCATATAGATTTCCAGCACGTTTTTTGCCATTTTTTGTCATTCTCTAGTCACAAGCGGGTTCAGGGAAGCACCCGACTTGGCTTTGCAAGAAGCTACCACTCTTGTTTTAACTGTACAGAGAATATGTTGCACTGCTTTGGCTCCCGGATTTCTTCGTAATATCAAGCAATAATAATAATCATAATAATAATCATAACAAAATCTGCATAGTTCTGACAATGCAGTCAAAATCCAGTTGCAAATACTGTGTTGTTTATTGATAGCGCCATAATACCAGCGAGGTAGATTGCCAGACAGCTGCATTTCCTGGCATTTAAAAAGAATCCACCATAATGTATTGTAATACATTAGCATAATAATTGGTAAGCATTCGCAGATGAATAGTTTACTGACTGATAGATTTTGTACAGAAACTGTGAAGGTTACGCGGAGGGTGAAAACATTTCACTGTGTCAATGAACATACTTAATTTTTCTGGAAGTGCTATTTAAATTGTGCAGTGGTGTGACATTAGCATAACAAAGACATAATGCATTAGTTTATGCTATAATGGGGAACACTGCCCTACCGCTGCTTCATCTGCTGACCCGTAAAGGATAGGGGCCCGGGATCCTCCCGTTCCCGGCTGCCGGCTGCGGCGCGATGAGACTGCCGCGGCAGATCCGGGCGCTCACCTCTCGGTGCTGCTGGGATGTGCGGAGCAATTATCCGTGCTTGCAGCTTCTGCCTGGGACAGGCCCATGCCATTTTTGCCAGTCAATTAACAACCAGCCCCTGCTTTTCAGGTGTCAGAGATGGGTTCTTGCTCTGCAGAGGCGAGGGCGCTGGGACAAGGAGGTGTTGGCGGGCTCCGGAGACATCCCCACAGCTCGTGATCATTAGGCTGAGCCTGAAACCACTCCCGAGTCTTGCCCGGGCCTGCCAAGTCCTTGCATGTTAACAGATGTCACCCAGGTCCCCACCAGACACGCACGGCACCTCTGAATAATTCACACCCCTCGGCACCTGCCTCGCTCTCTTCTTCCCTTGGCTCTTACACCAGGCTGTCAGGCTGACAACTTTGCAATTAAGTTGGAGGAAACGGAGAAGCTAATTGGAAGGGACGGAGCCGAGGGGTGTCTGCGAGCGCTCGAAGGCAGGCGCTGCTCGCTGTTGAGGACGTTAATCCCATCGTCATTTGGATGAAATTGGGGGAAACAGATGCGAGGGGGAATAAAAAAAACCCCTTGAAGTTTAGACAATGAAAGCTTCTGCTCCGTCATAACTGAACGGGCTTGGTCTCCCACGTGGGCTTTTCCTGCCGAAGGATCCCAAATCATTGCAACACGAGGCTGACATTCAAGCAGCACTGCAGGAGCATTTATCTCTGCGTCAGGAACAGCAGCCACCAGGCTGAAGGACAATCAAGGGAAGGCAATTTTGTGCCTGGGTCATGGAGGCAAAAAGCACATTCTCCACCTGTTTCTAAGCAGAGCACACAGAAACGTGGCTTTTTAAAATCTCATTTGAAACCCACATGGCAGCGGGTGCGTGGAGTTCAGCACAATCGTCCCCCGAATGAGTCAGCTCTCAGGTCGTCGTGCCCTTTCCTCCCCGTAGCATCCATCGTTCCCATGCTTCACGCTCCCCGTTCGCTCCGGAAACCAGAAACCCGGCGTGCCCCCCGCGCACAAGCCCCTCGGCACGGGGCCGTCGTGTGTTTGAGCAGGGCAGAGAAAACAACTGACCGGGTCTCACGTGCTTGTGATTTTAGCTAGGAGAGCACTTTCGTGATAAGCTGGGCACAAACACGCCTCTTATCCCAGCTGGCGGTAAGGAAACGGGGATGGCACCGGTAGCAGGTTTCCTTCTCCTTGGCGCGGCGGCACGGGTTGCGTTAGCAGTGCAGCAGCAGTCTGAAGCGTTCAAATCACACTTGCTTGCACTAAGACACAACTCCTGACCCCTAACAGGGCTCCACGTGGCGTTAATCACTCGCTGTTTTGCTTACGCTCTCCCTTGCGTGGGAGGGAGAGGGTTATTAAGTGACCTGCTAGTCCTCTTCGGAGAAGTGTCACTATTGCAGTTCATTAACTGCAAAGCCAAGAAGCCAGAGCCATGGACTAGGCCAGTGCTGCACAAAGCAGATTTCTTATACCAACCCTAATTGCCCATGGTTGCAAACCCGGGAATAACAGCGAAGTCCTGTGGAGAAGGGCAGCCTGCTGGCGAGGCACGGAGGGACCTCGTCCCCGGGGCAGTGTCTGGAGGCAAAAGGGACCTGCGGATCCCAAGCCTGTGACAGTCCACTGCCAGCGGGCAGATGAGCTCTGGTTATTGCTGTAGCAGCTGCTGGGATGCCCTGATCTCTGGGCCCATTGCTCCTGGCCCAGCCTGCAAGTGTATGCACATACATGTGCACACGTGTGCCGAAGTGTGCACGTAACAGCAAACCTGACAGTTTGTACATGTGTCCGCACTCAACAGCCCGGCACCCGAACGCCACACACACGGGCACGCGAATGCCAAAGAGATGGGGCAAAGTCATCCGTTTAAACTCAGGATACATCAGGATTATCACCGCTTCAAAACAAAGTGCTGGCATGAATTGAAGCATCACGCCTACTATTTTTGGGGAGGAGAGGGGGTTGTTTTTTAAATCAGTGATTGACTCCCATGAAGAGAGAGTTAATAGTTAGCATGAAAGAAAAAGAGTAGGCTCCTGTAGGTTGTTTCAGCACCGCATTTTCCACGCATCTTTTCTGAAGGGAAGTGTGCGCCCTGCGCGTGAGAGCACATGCAGCTTTGAGGAGCTGCAAAGCAAAGGCGATAATTTGCTGAAAAGAAATAAGGAAATGTGTGTTAGTAGCAGCCCCGTTCACGCTGACCCGTCTCAGTGTGCAAAGGGGAGCAGAGTGCCGAAACCCATGCTGGTCTCTTCACAAGTTGCTTTTCTGCTGAAAAACGCAGCAGTTTTCCCATGAAAATGTTGTCATTCCCTCTTCTGCCCCAACCTGGTCCTGAATCGCCAGGTCATGGCTCATGGTGCAGGACCCTGGCTGACAAATCCTGGACCACAGTCGGCCCACTCCGTTGACTCTCGCAATATTTGGCGTTTCTTTGAAAGGCGCAGCTCCAAGCGCCGCTCCGGTGGCTGCGAGCACGTCTCAGCATTAGTTCAACCAGTCATACGTTCCTAGTGCGTGCTTCTTTCCACGAAAAGCTCCCGTGGTTTTGGGGAGCCAGATGGCCAGGTTCAAATGCTTGGGTTTCTCAGCTCTGCCCCTGGAGCAGGGATGTCCCCGAACGTGTGGCATCTTCTCAAGCCTCCCAGACTGGCTCAAAGGAGCTGCCCTGGAGAGAGTTTGGGTAAAGCAGAAGGGGATTTTGTGGGAATATATTTGTGGGGTCAGAGATGTGGGAGAAAAATGGATGCTGCAGTTTTTCCAACTCTTTCAGTTGGTCTCATAAAAAATACCAGATTCACCCAAAGACCCTGGTCTGCTGGTGTCCGACCAACACGGCTACAACCGACAGCCCTCTTGCAGCTCCTGGCTGTTTCCACAGCAGGAGGGGAGAGAGATTTGGCTGAGCTCGTGCTGGCAATCCCAGACCTCTCTTCTTCCTTCCCAGTCCAAGGTGAGGTCAGAGCCGCTTCAGAAGTAACCACGCACGAAAAGAGAGGCGCTGCCAGGGCATGACAACGGGAAGAAAACCACCCGGTCCTCGGCCTCGGCCTTCGGAGACGTGGCTCTTCCCCCTCCGGGAAGAGGAAGGACCCTGCACGTGGGGCAAAGGGAGCGTTTCATTGCGAAAACCAGAGAGCTTCCTCTGTTTCTCGCCTGCTCCTTTGGAAGTTTTCCGTGCGGTTTGTTTAACACAAGCCTGGAGTGATCAAGGAATTCCCAGCGATAATTACAATTTTTTTGAAAAGAAAGGGTGACATTTGCAGCGATATTCATCTTCCTACCTTTTCAAGAGCAGTGGGGCATGTGAGCAGCGTCTGACTTCAGCGTGGGATCATAGACTAGTAAACTTAATTAGTTTCTATCCCAAGGGAAGAGCATTGAAAAGTCTCATTCTTGCTTTTGTGACTTGAGATGAATCACTGTAATGCACAAATTGTCAACTGTCACAGCATCATCGGAAAATGATAATGGGCCCGTTCAGCGCGGCCCTGCCAAGGCAGCGGCGTCTCTTGGTGGGAAACTCTCTCTGGTTTGGCTGCGGGATGCTGACCCCGAGTCCGGTGCTACCAAAGCTGCCCTCCAGAGACGACAGCCAGGACCCCACTGCGCTTATGAGAGAGGATGCACTTTCCCCAGCAAACAAACCAGTCCACCCACGCCAGCGACTCCTGGGGCCAACCCCTTCTGCCAGGCTGGAAAAAAGAAAGCGGTGAAACCAAAATCCCAGAAACAAACAGATTACTAGTAATAAATCATCCTACCCAAAGCAGAAACCTGAGAAGAGAGAGCCTTGAGACTGCAGGAGGCCCACGGGTGGGGAGGCGGCCACTAGTGATGGTCCCACGGGTGCCCAGGTCCCGGTGCGACATCCTCCGATGGACTGAAACGAGAACGGCAGCTTCGGGCCTCGCCTGGCAGCAGGTTTCAACGGCGCCCTGTGTCTGAGCCTCGGCCAGCACGCTCAGTACTACCAGGCCCCTTAAGATGTCCTTCCAGCGGAGGTTGGTAATGGGCATTGACAGCCCAGGGGGTCAATACTGGTGTGGAGAGACTTGGGGACGTGACATGAAGGCTGCTCTACTCTTAGCACCATTGCAAGCGGGCAGCGTTCACCAATGGTTGCCATGTGCATGCAGAGGCGCAGCAGAGTCACTTCCCCCCGCGCCCTTCCCGTGTCCAGTATAAACCCATTAGCACTGGGGCAGCTGTAATGAAGGTGGAGAACGGGGGGTTGCAATGCTTTCTCTTGCAGACTTTTCCGATGCCCTCTGAGACCAAGGTGGACTATGCACTACTACGGTGCATATAAACCTTGTCCATGGTTTTGTCCAAAAAAAGAGGCATTTGTTAGACTGTAGCTGATTTTTTTTAAACTCATTTTTCTGCATGAAAACCTGAATTCTTTTGCTGAACAAAACGTTGTTTTTGTTTTAATCAAGACACCTTGATTCCTTTAAAAATAAAACAAGGCCAGCAAATACGTCCTGATATCGTGGCACTTCAGGCCCCTACAAACACAGTAAGATACGAAGTGTTCAAATGTCTGCACATTTTTCAATCGGTCATCTCCCGCTGCGTGAGTGGTGGCCGTCCAGTTGGATGAGCGTAGGGAGGAGTTGGCTGAAAATGCAGCGGTCGTCACTATGTAAGGACTCGTTTTAAACTATGGGAATTGAACGTTTCCCCCTTTCAGGTCCCACCAGCGACTCCCAGTACCGAGAGTCTGCACGTCTCGTGCTCGGGAGCGCTGCCCTTGATTTCCTGACCTCTGGAAACCTGGGTGCCCTTTCTCGCGCTCCAGGCATTTCTCCCAGTGCATTGTGCGCGGGCGGGGGGATTCGTTCGGCACGTCTCCTTATCCTCCCCTTGGAAAGAAAGAAAGAAATTGATCAACTGTGAGCCTGCCTCAGCAAATGCAGAGTTGTGTTTGTCAGCTCTCCCTGCAAAGCCTCGTCACAGTTTTAGCATCCGGGAAAGGAAGTAAAATGATAGGAGGGCAAAAGAATACAAAACCAAGACATTTGGAGGATGTCTCCTTGTAATTCAATAATTACCAGCGTTGCTGACACCACAGGAAAACAGATTTTGAGCCTGCCGAGAAAAGGGTAGGCTGTTAATAAATTTGGGGTAGCTGTCATTAGCTCTCCATTGTTTTACGGGTCTGTGGCAATTTAAATGCCTTATTTCCATCAGGGCCGCCTCTCTCTGTGGATACTTTCACAGGAACATGAAATTGCTTGAATGAACACATAGTGGTCATGGTGTTCAGGAGAATGATTAGATGTTAATGGAATAGATAGAGAGAGCAGTGAATAAATCTGAGGCTACATCATCCAGGAATGTTAATGAGACTCAGATTTCATTTGAGAAATGTAAATAGAAAAGGGAAAGCATTAATATAGTTTCAAAATGTCTCTTGTATTCTTCCCTCAAGACTCTATTTCTTTTCCCCAGCACATGAAGTGCCACGAGTGCTCTCGTTTAAATGTCACCGATTATCACTTTGGAAGGAGGGATCTCCCCAAGCATGCACAGTTAGTGCGGAGCTGGCTATGGGTGTAGCATGTGCGTGTGCGTGCGCGCGCACACGTGTTAAAATAAGCCGCAGGCAGACGGGAGTGGAGGCCCAGGCCCCGACAGGAAACGGATTGCGTGCACCGAATGTGCAATCCTGATGCAACGCTCCAGCAAAAAATGAGGCGCTCGGCCCTTGATTCCCTGGGGAGGAGCCCCTTCCTCACCGCAGACTTGATGAGGAAGGAGAGGAAGGACGCAAGAGAGACTCCCCACCTTTGAGTGTTTGAGGCCACTTGATTTCGGCTCCCGTGGCATTCCCAGAGGCACTTACACAGGCTGAGGGGCCGAGCGCCTATTGACTTCCAAGTGCCACTGCTGCCTGCCTGAGGCGGCGCGACCCGTGCCCCGGTGTGAGATGCACACCACTCCTCTCCCACGTTAGCCGGTGGAAAGCGGCTTCCTGAGGCCCATCCGCCTCACGGGTCTCTGACGCATTGTGGGGCCGCAGCATCGTGCTCTCGCGGGAGCTGTGGGGTTAGCTCGGAGGATCAGGGGGCAGGATGGCACGGGGCCCGGTGCAGGCAAGGAATAGGACCAGGGGTGCTGGGCACAGCAGTCCAGTCCACAGCAGCAGAGACCACGGGGACATGTCAGGGAGGGGCACCCCCTTTCATAGGACCCTGGAGCAGTGGTCCCCTCTAGACCAACCCCCTGCCCGAGGCAGGGCCATCCCCACCCAAACCATCCTGTACAAGCCCATCATCTAAACTCTACTTAAGAGAGAGAGTTTGGGGGCTCGGCGGGGTCCTGTAGGCTCTGTATGGAGGGGAAGGTGATGGGACCAGATGATGTGACGGGCTCCCTGGGCTGCCTCTCCCCAGCTGCCCCCATGCAGCATCCTTGTTCGTCAGCGCAGGGGCCTCGCCTGCCACGCGCGCTGCCTGGGCTGGCTCACGGCAGGCCCACGGGGAACGAGCCGGCGCACTTAGTGCTGAGGACAGCCGAGGAATTAATCGTGCAGCGCGACGTTGTAAAGCTGTGTTGCGGTGCTAGAATGCTTTGTGTGCACAACACACGAGGCTGCCCCCGTATATATTAGATAATAAATGCCCCTCTGGCAGGAGGAGACCGTATTTCAATGCAAAAGTAAAAAATAATAAGAGAGGGGGGAAAAGTGCTATCTCAGCTGGCTGCATAAACAGCTAAAATAAGCAGGGCGCAGGCCTATCATTTGGAACACAGATTAATAATTTCTGTTCCGAGGAGTGGGAGCCAAGCTTAATTTATTGTGGCAATGGTATTATGGTCCCAAACTTTATTGTCCTTTAAATTATAGTGCAGTCTATACGGGAAGCAGACAGGGCTTTAAATCAAGCATTATCGCCGGTAAATTTGGAAACAAAGAGCGGCTTTTCTTCTCCTGGCAAAAGCCACCAAAGTTGGCAATTTGAAAGAAAACATTGGATTGATTTTCATTGGGTTGGTTTTTTTTTCCAGCAAGGGCTTTCCCCCCTTCAGGAAGCCTGCCCTGTCCTCTCTCTTCCTCCCTTCCCCTTCTTCCTTGTCCCCACCTGGCTTCCTTCACGGGGGTGGATGCGGTTGCTCATTTTGCCTGTCGAGGGGACTTGATGCTGGAGGACTTTTGCAAAAGAAGGATGCTCTTCCCCCACCCTCTGGGCTCCCGACAAGCCAAACTCGGGGCACCCAACTGGCTGCAAATCCCTGACGGTCCCTTCGGGCTCATCTTTTGAGCACGACGGCAGTTCTGGTCCCCAGAGCGGCGTGGCATCAGTCCTGAGGACCCTCCTTTGTCGTGGCCCCATGCAGCTACCGAGGCAAGGGGCTGCGCCAAGCCCCGGGCACCCGGCAGAAAGGGCCGTCTTTGACAGGGTGGCACGGGCACAAAGCAGCGTCACGTTGTCTCTGCCGCCCTCCTTGAAACAGGAGCAGTCAGTAATCCCGAAGGGAGCTGACGTGAGTCCAGGCAGTCTGGGCTTTATCCCCCGTCTTCCCCCGGCAAAGGGACTGCGACCGGCCTCTTTGTGTGGTGGGGCCACGGACTTGTCTGCTGCCTTTGTGAGATCCACTCTTCAGGAGGTAATTGAAATGGTGATAAGAGGAGCTGTCATTGTCCTGGCTCCCGAACTGCAATTCGTTTGAGCGCAGGCGGGCTGTTTATGCTTTTTGTCCTCTCAAACCTGCATCTCTGGATAAGTCTGAGCATCCTTTATACTCCCCGGGTCTCATTCCCCTGCTCTATTTTCAGCTCTGGTGCTTTGTGACACCAGAGGCTGCTGCTCCCAGCGTCTTCCTGGTGGGATATCGGGATGGAGCAAGGCAAGGGGAGATGAGGAAGCCACCTCACCTGGCTGCCCGCAGCGTGGCCATTGCAGCATGCGGAAATGCACCCGAGAGCAGCGTTGCAGGGGCACAACCAAGGCTTTGCCAGCACCCAGGCTGATCGTGCCAGGTGCTGTGACACGTGGCCAGAGACCTTGGGGTGGAAGAGGTTGCAGCAGGTGTGGGGGAGAAAGGAGCATCCTCCCCATTGCAGATGGGCGATGGAGGGGCTGAGCCGAGCGGGCAGCGGGACAGGCGTTTCCCCCTCTGCACCGCGCAGACGGCGGGGCTCTCAGGCACGGTGCAGAGCGCACACTTGGAGGGGCCCCGGGCGAGATGATTTATCTGCCTGTTCCCACCAGGCCACGCCGCAGACTCAGCGCCAGGCTGGGAGAAGCCGCTGCGAAGGGCCCCTTCCTCCCCAGGCTTCTCCATGTGGCCCCCGCCGGCCTGGGAGAGTCCGGCCTTGGTGCATAGGGACACTTGTGCAATGTCCCCTCCTTGTCCCTTTGCCTTCGAGCGAAACACAGCACCCCCAAGCCTGCCCCTGTCAGCGGAGGCTGCATTGCATTGCCCCCCTCTTGCCGGTCGTCGCTCACCAGCAAAGCCCAGGGCTCAGAGCTGCACGCACCCCTTGGGGCGCTGATGTGAGCGCGCTGGGCCAGCCTCACCCCCGCCAGCCCGGCGGGGCTCCCCTGCGGAGACGTCGTCCCCCGCATTCACTGAGGAACTGGCAGGCGGCTCCTGCGATTCACGCGGATTAAACGAACTTTCCGAGAAGAATCCAGGCTGGGTTAGGATTTAAGCTTCCTAATTCCCTCCTGGGGAAGAGCTCTGCATTTTCAGGGAAGGAGCAATTACAGCTGCTTTATCCCTTCCCAGCTTTTCCTCTGCTCTTCATGTATGCCGGGCCTGGGCTGGCCCTTCCTTAGTTGGGTGCGATAAAAGGCACGAGGGATTTCAGCCTCCTTCATGCACGGAGCTGCGCAGGCTGAGGGCAGCTGGGTGCATCCGGCCCGGGGCATTAGGAGTAAAACCACTGCAGTCCAAGGGCAGGGGCTGCTATTCTGGGGGTTGAGCAAACTAGCCTTGAAAGCGCTGGAAAGAACAAACACCCTTTGTTTAGGATCAACCTCGGAAGCAGGTGTGGACTAGAGAGCCCAAAGCAATAGAAACCTCTGCCCAAAATACTTGCAAGTCTGAAGCAGGAGGTCAGGTAGGAGACCCTGCATGGTTTTCTGGGGGTCTGCTAGGAAACAGGAGCGAGGAAGCACCTGGGCTGCAGGAGCAGGTGAGAGAGACCCAGCGCCCCACAGAAGAGGCAGCAGGAAGATAGCAGGGGCCTGGAGCGCAACCGTGAGAAAAACCTCAGCGAGAGGGCTGGCCGGAAGGATGCTTGGAGAGAAGCTCGCTCTGGTTTGATTCCTTCTTTGTTGGAGGAAACTGGAGCGAACTCATGTTTTTTGCAAAAACACCAGCATTGCATCAAAGAGGTGCCTGCCCTCCATCGCCGCTCCATGGAAAAACCCTCTCGAGCCCAAATTTAAGCCAACAGCTCAGTTAAAGCGGGGTACCAGTACGGTGGGAGATGGGTGAAGGAGCTCACCCCAGCTGTAGCCTTGTCCACATTGACGCTGCATCCCTCTCTGCTCCCATCCCCTGAGAAACCCTGACCTACTTGTATTGCTGCCTCTCAGATGGGTCCTGAAAAAGGTGATTTATCATCGTGATGATTACTCATCGCTTGTGCGGCAGCCCACACGCGCGTGACAGCCTGCAAACAGCCAAGAGGAGATTCCCCGGTAGGTTTGCTGTCTCCGGGTCTGCACGGCTAACTCGGCTCATGGCACCTGGGTCGGAGCGGTCGGTTAGACTTGCCTGGGGCCAAGCGTTTGCTGCCCGCGTGGCCGCGTGCCCTCTTCCTCCAGGCATTGAGATGCTGGCAGCAGCTGGGTCATCGTGCCCAGGCAGGGGGCAGCTCTCAGCCCCGCTCCGAGACAGCGCTGCAGAGGGTGACGGGATGCGCTTCGCTTCTCCTGACCCTGGTGTTTCATTAGCAGAAGCCCTCAGCCTGCTTCGGATGTATGCCCACCTGACGGGGCAAGGAAAACCGGCCCCTTTGTCGGCCTGGGATGCTCTGCTGGCAGCTACGGCCCCCTCCCTCGGCAGGGCCCGTCGTGCACCCCGGGGACCCCGGAGCCTTTGCTATTCTGCAGCGGGCTCTCGGAAGAAGGGGCTTAGCCCGCGAGTGCCAGCGCAGACCCGAGCCCGTCGTGACGAGCGCGGGGCCACGGACACGGACACGGCCCGGGCAGCGGGGATTGTAGTGAGGGCAGGGCTGGAGAGCAACGCGCCGGCTGGAATCGGGGAGGCAGCTGGGTTTGTTTGCTTGCTGTCGGTCCTCACCCATATTGTGTATCTGGTATCTGCTCCCCGAACGTATCAATACTGCGGCTGCCAGAGACCTCTTGGCAGCGCGTGCCGGCGCGGCCGTGCCAGACGCCTCCCTGGCACCGGGGGAGACGCGTTTTGGTGCTCGAGAGAGCAAAGCTAGGCCTGATTTGGAGCAGGGGAGAGCAGCCCCTGCCAGACCTGATCCTGGGTTGCTGCCCCGCAGCCAGCCCAGCTGGGGAGGAGAGAGCCTGTGCTCTGCCCCAGCCCCTCCGATCAGCCACGTTGCATCCTCCTGGCCAAAGAGCTTTTGGGAGCGCTGGGAGGAATCGAAGGGCTCAGCGCAACAGTGCACGCGAGAGGAAGCCGATGCTACCTGATGCTCTGTCCTGTCCTGACCGGGAGGGAGGGGGAACATGCAGGCACCGGTGCGTTCAGCACGACACCTGCTTCGACCCAAACGAGCGGCTGGAAGCAGGGCAGTGACTCTTTTCAGCGCCTCTCGGGTGCGCGGAAGGGAAAAATCAGCGTGGGCTCACGGGGCTAGTGAGCACCCCTGAGCCTTATCAGCACGGCACAGCTGCAGGATAGGGGCTGCCAGTGCCACGGGCATCTCCAGCCTTGGTTTTAGGGTCTGCCCTGGCCCACGCCCCCGGGACGCTGCATGCAGCTCTCAGGGCCGAGCTGGTCCTGCTGCTGCTGAAACCACAAGCGTGGGAGGCCTGGGAAGCGCGCGCGCTGCTTCCTCCTCCGCACCTTCGACCTTCAGGCTCCTGAAATTGTCCCCTGCAATCGGTTTCCCCTCCCAAGAGCTCTTCAGGGTGCGACGGCACGGAGAAGCACAATGCTGGCCGCGAGGCCCTGCTCTCCCCCCTTTGCTCCCAGCGTCTTGGGGGCACACGCACCCGGTGACGTTTGAGCGCCAGTCGATCTTTCTGTATTTGAGCAGGTTGGATATCCAGGGCTGCCCCTCGTGGGGTCTGTAGGAAGCCAAGCAAGATGGGCTCTGGCGGTACCTCCGTCCCAGCACGTCTCCATCACACGTGCAATCTCTGCATTTAGCCCCTTCCCGGAGTCCGTCAGCCTCGGCTCTGGGACTCATCCTGGCTTGACGTTTTCCTCCAGAGCATCGAGACCGGCCGGCATGCTCCAGCGCCTCGGCCCGAGCGCTCCCAGCACTGAGCGGCATGGCTCCGCCGTGGCTCGGGCTGATTAAGGGAATGATTGCGTATTAGCAACTGCAAAGCACGGGGGCTGGGAGCCGCATGCCCCCTGCCTGCGATCCGCTCTCTGGACAACGGCTTCTGGCAGGTAGCGCAAGAGGCGCGTCCTTGTGGTAGGAGCTCCCGGTGGCCCCAGGTGCACGGCTCCGTTCTGCGGCTAGCTCGGCTCCGCGACTGCATTGCAGGGCCCTCTCGTCTTGCCCCTCTGCATGCCCCATCCCTCTGGCCTGGGGAGCGTGGCGAGCCCTGGGAGCCGGCCCTGCCCGCGGGGGTACGACAGCACCAGCGCTGCTCGGCGGTGACAGCAGACAGAGCTCATTTCAACCGGTTTTAGTGCCCGGAGGTCTGTCTGCAGCCAGACTCGAGCTGCTGTTGGGAGCGCTGCCCTGCTGACACGGCTGCACAAGTCCATAGCCAGCACGAGCTACTCGGTGCTTCCCCTTCCCGTCCTGCACCCTCGCAGCGTGTCCTGCTGCGCCGCGGGCCCGGCGCTTCCCTGAAGAAAAGCACCGCCGCCGGCGCCGTGGGCTTGCCTCGCCCAGCTCTCTCCCTGGAAAAAGCAGCAGGGAGAGGCGCCTCCCCGGACAACGCTCCCCTCCGGCCATGCTCCTCCGTGGTACGGAGCCAGGCTCTCCCGCGGCGGCCAGAGGGAGTGAGGGGCACTGCTCGGAGGGGATCGAGGGCACAGACATGGCCTCGTGGCATCTGCACCCGTGCAGCACTTCCAGCTCCCCTTCGCCAAGTGAGCCACCCCTTCCCCTACGCACGCTGGTCGCTGCCAGGGACAAGGATGAGGATGGATGGAAAGTCCCAGCTCAACGAGCTGCCCGGCGGGTACTGCTGCAATTCAGGCCAGGCCTCGTCTCTATGCCAGCACCGGACGAGCCCCGTGCGACCGAGCCGGACGCTGCCACGACCATGGGGCGTAACGCTTTCTGCATCAGCCTCCTCGTCTCACGGGCTTCGCGGAGCCCTTTCCACTCCGAGCCGGTGGCGCCGCATTCGTGCATTCGAGGAGCTTTTCCAACTCCAGTCGGCTTCTCTGAGCTTTAATACGTTGGACGTTTTCCGAGCCTTTTGCCCCTTGCACCCAATAGCAATTAGTCGTGGCACAATTAATGTGACGACTCTCATCACTTCAGCGCTGTGAGTTTTTCCCCCTGAAGTGGCAACGCGGCAGAAGAGCGACAGCCCCTAATGCGTCTCCGGGGACCCAGCAGTGACCCTTTCAGAGGACATCTGTTCTGTTTGTTAACGCATCTAAGGGATTCGTTCACCTCTTGTTCTCTTCTTTTTACATCTCCGTGGCTTTTCATCTTGCGCGTGTCGCTGCCGACGAGCATCGCTGCGCCTCCATGCCGCGTGCTCTGCAGGCGCGGGCTTTGTACCTGCATCGCTCCTGCCGGAGACGGCATCTCTGTCGTTAGAGCCACGATTTAATTCCCCTGCTTGGGAGGGCCAATGCACAGCAGGGCTCACAGGATCCCTGGCCATGCAACCATATAAAAGGATTTTTGGGAACAAGACGACAGCCAGCCCCTAAAATTGCACAAAATGCCTCCCCTATGACGAAGATTGCAGGGAGGCCGGGAAATGGCTGGGAAAATTGCCTCTCTCGTTATGCTTTTAAAGAACAGCCAGCTCCAGCCGTGGATTGTAGGGGCCGGTGAAAGCGCGTGAGGCAGCATAGCCGTGCTGGAGCGGGCGGTCTGCGGAGGAGGGAAAGCAGGAGCTTCTCCGAGGAAGATGCTGGAGAGCGCGCGGGGCTGCAGGACTCCCCCGCCCTCAGGATCTCCAGGCCGGAGGAGGCTTTCACAGGCTGTGGGCATGCACCGTCCTCCCCGCAGCTCACCGTGATCTCGCAGTTGTTCCCAGGCTTTGGGGGAGAGGACATTGTGGGGTCTCCCTGAATGCACCCTAATGCCTCATTTCTGAGCCTCACTGGTGGCTCCGCAAACCCACCGGGAGAGGTCCAGGGCAGGTATCCAGCACGGCTGCAAAGCCCGCAAGCCCACGACTCGCAGAGAAAAGCAGCTGTTGTGGGCACGTGTGACCGTGCGCTCGCTGCCATCCGGCCTGCCCGCAACACGGGTCGCTTCAGGTTCAAGACACAGAAGCTGCCTCTGCGTCAGGGTGGTCCGTGGGGCCCTCCAGCTGCCTGAGCTCGAGCTCCTTCCCCTGCTGATGGGCACATCCCAGCACGGCCCCCGGTACCGTGCCCTCGCATGGCGGGACGCAGACCTGCTGCCGGCGTGCAGGTCTCTGCGGTTAGCTCCGCTTGTGCAATCGGGGGCTCTGCACCTGGAGGCTCCTTTCGTCAGGATGTGGAGAAGCAGGCCTGGAGAGCTGGACGGACTTGCCCCGGGGTTGCACTGAGCCCAGTGGCAGGAGCAGGAGCAGGTCTCGTGCCCGCAGCGCGGTCTTGTGGCCCCTTCCTCTGCGCTGCGCTCACCTCCCTGCTGCTGCAGTCACAGTCCCTGTCGCAGGGAGGCTTTATTGGGGAGCGCTGAGCACTTCTGTCAGGCAGGAGCCCCTTCTGCTGGCCGGCAGGGATGCCCATGCTGAGACACGAGCGTAGCACCACCTTCCCCGTACCCCGGGTCTCTGTAACAGCCCTGCTATCCCCCTCCTGCAGGGAGCCTCCACGCTCGTGGCTGCAGCCCCGCGGGAGCCCTTCTCCACAGCGCGCGTCTCCACGCAAGCCATAACCCGAGGCCAGACTGGGCTTAGGTGCAGCGCTGCTGAGGGCGCTGGTACACATGACGCCATTACCATGTACATGTGACAAAAATGTCACTTTGAGTGGCTTAATGGTGTCACACCTCAATGGCTTAACGGTCATGCTGTACACACACAGGAGTGTTGAGGGTCTTAAATGAGTTTGCGTGGTTGCAAACTAAACTACATGCTGATGGGCAGTAGCTGAGGCCGAGCCCGGGGCAGGACCAGTCGTTGCACGCGTGGCTGTTTGTGCACGCCAGCAGGGCATCCTGCCAGGGCTTTCCTCCTTAAGCTGGGCAGCTTCTGCAGCCAGCGCTTCAGCCCAGAAGAGGTTAAAAACCCATTTTACTGCAGCCTAGCTCTCCCTTTTAACGTGTCGCTGGCTCACCACCCAGGCTCCAGCTCATTTAAATTACCGTGGCTATGAAGCCTCGCCTCGCGCTGAGCCGTTTAATCTCTCTAAGTAACTCCCCTGTTCTGGGCACCTGCTGGCACAGCGTCGGGGTCGGACTCCGAATCCAAGACCCAGCTGCTCTCACGAATCCCGCCCTGACCCTCGCGTAAGGGCAGAGCAGAGACGGTCTCCACGACCGACGTACGCACGGGGACACGGGCTGACTGCCCCCGAGCAGAGGGATGTGAGGAGCACGCTGGATGCGGGGCGGAGGAAGAGGGGGGTGCAAGTCAGGAGCGCTGTAAGAGGAGAGAGGGTGAAGGATGGTAACAAGCCACGATTCCCCAAACAAGAAAGGGCACAACTTTGGGGAAAAGCCTGTCCTGGCTCTGTGGGGAAGGGAAGCTAGCATCGAAATATAAAAGCAATACGTGACATGTGGAAGAAAGGGAGGATTGTTAGGAATCAACACAAATGAGACGTTACGAAGCGCAGAAAATTGATAAGGGAAGCTAAAGACCCCAGGGAGATCTCCGTAGTGGACAAGGGTCAGGACTGTCCGGTTTTCTTGTTGTTATAATGACCCGTTCGGCCCTGGTGCGCCGGGTTAGGACAAGCGCGGGATGAGAGAGCAGTCGAGGTGCCGGGGGTGGAGTAGGAGGGAAGGGAAGGGAATAATAAGCAGGCAAGGCAGCCCAGAGAAAATAAATGAGGCCGCGGTGTTGTGGGGCTGGAAGGGCTGCCGTGCGCCGGAGCGGGGGCTGGCCAGCCCGGTCCTTCACCGCAGTCAAAGACGGCTGCAACAGCAGCTCGAAAACGCCCCGGGGGGAGCGTGAATCCTGTTGGCCTGGGAGGGCGGCTGCTAATGGGGTTTGCACGCGGGCCGAGGGGAGAGGGCACGCCGCACTGACAGCTGATTTCTGGAAGAGTTTAACGTCCAGGGGTGACGAGCATTAGCATCGGGAATGTATTCCTGGCAGAAAGCAATGACACCGCATGGTCGTTGCCCCCCGGCCACCCGCACGCATGTATTTGTTTCACTTTCCCTGGCTTGTATGTCTTTTCTCCTTCCCCGGCTTCTTCTTTTATTCCTCATTCTTCTTCAGAGGAAATTAAACGCATCCCATGTGTTCCTGAATGAAAAGCTCTCAGGGCCGTGTGGGCTCTAACTAACTGTGAAAAGCTCCAACACTGCACATTTTTAAAGCAGTTAATGATTCTGCTATAAACGGAAGTTTCTATATAAAATTTACAAGAGTGCGGCACAGCTGCTCAGGTTCGCTCTCCTCCGGCTCCCCGCGCGCCCCTCCCCATCCTCGGATCAATCCTCCGTGTCATTTTTATCTTCCAGTGAATCTGGTTTCTTCTAGCAGTGTAATTGTAGGGTGCTAAATAATTTCATTAGGGAAGGTGAGAATAGATGCGTCCTGTTTCTGAAAGCTTTATTTCCAATTGAATCAGCCAGATGATTTCACTCTCAGATGGCCTGTGCTGTGGGGAGACTTAATAATAAAGGTTACTTTTCTTTATTTGCTTTACTATGACATAAATCTGATATGTGACTTCCAAACTTTAGTCTGTATTAAATTTGTATCGACAGAAGATTTTATGGCTATCAAAAGTGGCTGCAGTCTCTTGGACTATTTATTTTCCCTGGGAGAAGTCATACAGACCCCTCTTCCTTAACTGTTTGTGCCCTGGCACTCAGCGCTGCATCCCTTTCTGGCTCGGGAGCTGATCTGACAGAGGGACGGTACCAGGCACCAAGGTTATCACATAATGGCATATTGGTGATGCCCACTGGATATTTTCAGGGTACCCTTGCATTAGATGAAGATCGCTGCGTTGACATGCTTTTAACTGGGAATGCAGTTTTTATCCAAATCACTATTTTTTTGCAGAAATGGGTCAGTTTTGCTGCTTTTGGATGTGTTTTTTTTTTCTGGGAAAGGAATTTCTGAACAACAGCAACAGAAAACCGTTCCTTTAAGGACCGGTCGTCTTTTTATTCATTGACAACATGTCGCTGCTGAGTCCCATCTGGAAGGTGTCACCGCAGGCATCCTGGATGCTGCAGCCAGACCTAATTAGGAGGTTTGGGGAGCTTGGCCCTGGCGGCACGGTTGCGTGCCTGAGCCGAGCTGCACCGCCATCCCGGAGCGGTAGCCCGTGATGCACCTGAAAGAGGCTTTCCCTTCGGGCCCTCGTTAGGTCTCTTGCTCTTCACACAGCAATGCAAACCACACGCAGCAGGTTCCCAAATCCCCCTGTTTCCTAATGGCAGCCACACATGCAGAGTGCACACGTATGGGTGTGTGTGTGCGTAGTCGAAGTTGCTTGTGGTGGCTCCCAGACGCAGGGGCTCTGGGGCCAGGTTCACAAGCTATACGTCAAGGGCTGCTATCCTGTTATGGTGTTATGGGGATATACCTAAAAACTCATGAAAGAATCGGCGCTGGGAAGCTCTTTGGCCTGCAGGGAATAATCTCGGCTGAGAAATCTCTTCCTCTTATTTTTCGCCTTGCTTGTCCTCCCCACGCTCTGGGCTTCTCTGCCGATCTCTGGGGAACGCATTAAGGAACAAAACAGGTTCAAACACTGGAGCTCATTAAAAGGAAAGAGGGTTTCAGATCGTTTTTTTCCAAACTTGGCCCCTTTTGAGGGATTTCAGAAACTTTTGGCTGGATGCAGGCGATGCCCCAGCCACCGGGAAGTCTTAACTCAGGGTCCCGGGAGAGCCACGCCGGTCGTGCCCAGAGCAGTCTCTCTTTTCCTCGTGCTACTCCCATGTGGTTGTCAAAACGGGGGTTTTCCCACAACCAGGAGGGGAAGCAAGGAGGGCTTGTTGGCAGGATGAGGATGAAGGATGAGCAAAACACTGTGCTAAATCAGGCAGAGTTGCCTGCTCTTGCACCCTGCTCCTCTGAAGAGTCTTGCGGGCGCAGCTCGCTCTCGTCTGGCTCTTCCCCGAAGCCTGTTTTATTCGTGAACCTGCCACAAGCTGCCTGGTGCTGATCAGGTCTCGTGCGACGGCTCGGAGCGAGGGCAGGAGCAGACGTCCCATGGGCGCGCGCCCAAGGCTTCGCTAAGTTGTGTCTCTGGGTTTCCTGAGGATGCTGCGTTCGAGGCCTGCTCCTCCCGGCACGCCGATGCAGCTTGCACACAATCACGTATTCTCATTACAGCTTGGTACTAATTGGAAATGCTGTCAGAAGCCTTAGCGCAGTGTTGGTGTGATGGCGCCCATGTGACCCTAGCGAGCGCCAAAGAAAGGAGTCCTTTCCTCTGAAGAAATGGAGAAGGAGAGGTCTGTGATCAAGATGTTCAGAAAATGTACAGCGCTCATTAATTCTTTTAGGCATTTCACACTTTCGACGCAGTTTACCAAATGTGTTCAATCTTCTTTCATCTGCCTTTTCAGGCCTCTTTAAAGGCTTAGAAAAAGCCCCAAACAGAAGCACCCATCATTTACTAGTTAGCACTGAAAAACCCAGGCTGATATCAATGTTGCTTCTTGCTGAGTGTCCTTTGGGGACCCAAGTGCTTAGAGGAGTCTTGAATATTTACAGCCTCAGCTCGTTGGCTGAACGCGCTGTTTGACGAAGTACGAGCGCTGTCGCGGAGTCTGGCCCGGGGCGACGCGTGGGGCTGTCGTGCAGGGAGCCCTGGCAGGAGTGGCCGCCCCGGACGACCGAGCAGGTCGGGGAGTGTTGGACAGGAGCATTTAAAGGCCAGTGGCCTCTGTGGCGGGCCAGTAGGGGGCGCTCCTGCGCTGAGCCGCCCACCTCCCTGCGCCGACCACCGTCCAGGCTCCGAGTGCCTCCCTTGGGGTGCCTCCCGTCCGGCCGACCCCTTCCCTGGAGCACCCCCGCTAGCCTGGGGGTCCCGCTGTTCCCTTTCACGCTGGGCCTCGAGCTCCATCCTTTTCACTTCCAGCTGTTCCTTCTCACGCTGGGCTTCCAGCTTCTTTGCCTCCATCTGGGCCTCAAGAGCATTTTTGGGGTCCCCGTCCCTGACCAGGGTCTTAACCTCCCTCAGACAGCAAAAATAGAATTGTTCCAGCACCAGGAGCTGGCTTGACCTGTGGCAGAAATGCCCCCGTCGGTGCCCCTCTCCCGAGACCCCTCTCTGCCAGCCTGAGAGGCTGCTGTTGATCCCTCAGGGCGGGGATCTCCCACCTTGTCTGCAGACAAAAGCCTGGCGCCTGGGAGGCGATGCTCTGG
>NW_005842680.1:620046-626374 GCF_000455745.1 Alligator sinensis | reverse complement strand
GTGTTGAAACGGCTACCTCAGCCACCCTGGTTTGCTCTATGGGATTCCTCTGATATTCCTCTGATATTTCTATGATATTGCTCTACCTTTTACCCTGTTTCCGCCCTACCCCCTGTCATCAATAAAGTTCTCCTTGTGACCGGTGTGGAGACTTATTGAGGGGTGGGTCTAAATTATGCCAAGGAGGCCCCTGAGGTCTGTGGACTAAGGGAGGCTTCCTAATCAGCCCCTGACTTGGGGAAGTGTCCCAAGTGCTTGTATTGGGTCTAGCACCCATCGGGCGATCAGGCCTGTGTTCTCCAAGGTGCGCAGAGCCAGAAGGGAGTCCAGAGCCTTGGATGGTGGCAGCGGGACCCCCAGGCTAGCGGGTGTGCTCCAGGGAAGGGGTCGGCCGGACAGGAGGCACCCCAGGGAGGCACTCGGAGCCTGGGAGGTGGGCGGCTCCACGCAGGAGCGCCCCCTACGGGCCCGCCACAGCCTCCCCATGGAAAGGTCCCAGGGACGCGGTGGAAATTCCCCTGCCCTGTGTTGTCGGTGCTGGGAGACAGCAAAGGCCAAGCTGGGGCCCTTGGTCAGGCACAGGAAGGGTTAAATTACTTTGAGTCCTAAATTCTGACCAGTTTGGGGAGGGAAGTCATCTCTAGAAACATAGCCCAGCTCGAGTCACCCGTCTCATCAGATCCAGCCCTCAGGCTGAATCCATAAAAACTTTCACGGGGTTTTGAGGCATCCAGGTTGTAGCCGGGCTGGTCTAGAGGCAAAAGGAATCAGCACTGGTGGTCGGGGGATCTCTTTTATCAGAGCAACTAGAGTTTTGCAAAAAACCCCAAGCTCTTTAATTGCAAGCTTTCAGGCACAAGCACCCGTCCTCAGGCACAGGAGAAAAGATTGTAAAAGTGCTCCCAGGTAGAAATGAAAGTCCATGTTTCATAGGAGAGGTACGGGTGTGGTAAAATCTCCTGTTCGGCTCAGAGGAAAGTTGGAGTCGGCTGTTTACTGAGTTTTGAGCGATTCCAGGCTAGCCTGTGACGGGTCCTGGTACCCTGTGCTCAGCATCATTAACACATATGACCCGGGCCCATGGGTCAGACCAAGGCTGCAAGTGGAAGTTGGATAAGAGTCAGTGTTTTCAGGATGTTTTGTCTTGAAAAGAGGCAAAACCTGTTGTTCTGGGCTGAGTGTTGGGTAGCATTCAGACAGGAAACTTCACATGACAAGGGGGAAGAAGAGAAAAAAACGCTCATAGGCTTCTCTGGGACCTCGGACTGCCGAGTACTGCAGAAACGCACCAAATCCCATCATTGCGGGCAAACGACTTCAGTGTCATTGGATGGGGCAGGGATGGGATTGAAAACATTCACACGTGGAACCGCGGACAGCCGAAGACTCTTCCTCTCTCTGCGCCTGCAGGGCCTGGATCTGCGGGCCGTTCCCAACGCCCCGCGCGTGCTGCAGACAAATCCATTTGTTTGCTCCCTTCCTGCAGATGGATCAAAGAGAGCGCCCGCTCCCCCGGGATGGAGGCTTGACTTTCAGAGATAGGGCCAGGACCTGACTGCTGAGCAAACCCCTGCGAGAGCTTGGGCCGGAGGTGCTTGAGACGCCAGCTAGCGAGCGTCCGAGACCGTGCACTCTTGCAGAGGTCCTGGTCCTTCACACCTAGCAAGTAGCCAGGACCTCGCGGTGTTTTTGTGTTTCCCGGGCCATGGCTATCGGATGGGAGGAGTCGGAGGTCTGCTGTAACACAACACAGCCTCAGTTTCTCTTGCTTGAAATTCATCAGTCAGCTCAGTTTCCATGGGGGAAATGTCCCCTTGGCTGGATCTATTTCATTTGATGGGACGTAGAAACAGAGATCTGAGGTTGGCCAGTCGCTAGATAAACTGCATTGTCCCTTGTAAAGCGCTTGGGAGATGGGACATGGAGCAGATGCTGTCCAAAATACAACTGTCAGGCATTTGTATAAGCATGCACTTCAAAAATTAAGATACAAGACAATACCTCCAAGTCCAAAATAGCATGTACTGTATAGACGTCCGTCGATTTAGTGAACAAGCTCAGCAAACAATGGAGCATCTGTTTGCAGAAAGCAGACAAAGAAAGGCAATAATCAGGGCTATGCTTATTTTTATATCATAATTCACTGCTGGAGTGTGGCAAAGTCTGTGGCTTGACTCCTGATAAGCTGCAGACAGATAAAAACGTGGCTACCAGCTGTTGCTGCTGGCACCGCTGTCTGCATTGCAGCACCGTCAGAGCCGTGCCAGAGCTGGATCGAGGAGGAAGATGTTCAAGCACCTCATAAAAAATAAACGCCGCAGGTCTCTTATGGATGGAGTAACAGAGCAAAGCAGCTTCATCCTGGTTCTTTCCCTTTCTCCCTGTCCTGGTACCTGGTGAGGTGCCATTTCCCAACGCTGGTTTTCCACCCAGAGCAAGCAGGGAAGCTAATGCCACAAGCCACTACAACCACTATGACCCAGCCCAGCTGGCAGTGACCACTTGTCCCCACCAGACAGCTTCTGGTGGCACAAACTGGGGAGCCCTGGTCTAGTTCTTGGCAATCAAGCAGCTGCCCTGATAGGCTTGTGGGATGTGCTGGTGGGCCTCGATGATGACAGCTAAATCAACCCTGGAATAACCGACGTGGTCCCAGGCCGATTGGATGAGTCCTGCTTCGTCCCCGTGGACGAGTCCCTCGTCTCCCTCTTGTTCATCCTGGCGCCATCGCAGCCGTCTGCGCGGCCTGCCCCTGCACGGCTGTTCAGACCTCGTCTCCCTGAGCAGGGATGCTGTGCTTCGGCACCTCCAGGATGCTGGTCCACCCCGAGATGGTGCGTCCTTGCAGCTAACACTGTCTCTGGCGTCCGTCTCCGGCTGTAATCATCTCTGTGCAGGGGAAGGAGACAGAGAGGGCTGGTAGACAATGCCCCTTTGCTTTCTCAGGTGGCCAGCGCTTTCTCTTTCTGCCTTGGACCAAAACTAATGCGCTTGTGTTGGGGGCTGGAAGTGGGTGTCGCAGTGCCTGCAGGGCACCATGTCGCTGAGGGTGAAGAGGCCTCGTGACGTGCATCCAAGTTCCTGCACCTTCAAGTGCTAGCGCTGGCAGCAGAAAGGACATGAAAGATTTAAAGCCAGGAGAACTGCAGGCTGGCACAGAGCAGGGAGGTGACCCAAATAGAAGTGACAAGCCGCGTCCGGACAGCACGCAGCGCACGGGGACGGAGGGAGAGCGGCTGCGATGCCCAATGCGATTGGAGGACGTTTATTGAATTCCCGCGGGCAGTTGCAGACGGCCTGCGCGGCTGCCCCAGCTCGTCGTGTGCGTGCAGACGCTGCCCTGGCTCTTCCAGGAGCATTTGTGATCCTAATGGCATGCGCTTTCTCATCTCCCGTCTTCTGCACGGGCAGGGGCTGCGCTTTATTCTCCACCCAGACCCGCAGCATCGGGCGGGAGGGGACTAAGGACTCTCTCCGGCCCTGACGCTGGCGAGAGGACGCGTGCGTGCAAAGGCAGCCGCTGATATTTCCCCTGGCAGGGTCAGCCACGTGGAAAGGCCCCTGTGGGGAGGGTGACATCCAGGCCCCCGCTCCCGGGGTTGGTCGAAGCACAGGCTGGACAAGCAGTGGTCTGGGCTGGTTGAGGCGGGGGCTGCGCCCGATGTGCCTCCAGAGCCCCTCTGGACCTTCGAGCACCTGAGTAGTCCCAGCAGCCTCAAAAGCGCTATTTAATATGCTCAGAAATAACCACGTGCTTCAATGCTCTCCTGGGTCAAGCCCAGGGCAGGAGCCCTGATATGGGCACGACGTGGGTGGGCAACAGCCAGAGCCGCTGGCCCCACAGCTGGTGGGAGGGTGGGTTCAAAATGTTTTTTCACCCCAAAAATGAGAAAGAAAGACTTTTCTGCAGCATGGGGTTTCACAGGAAGAGGTCTATTTTTGAGGGGCGGGGAGAAGTTCAGTGTTCATTAAATATATAACACGAGTAAAGAAGCCCTGTTTTCTGTAGGGCGCAGTGACATGGGACCGTTTCCCACTTGCAACCAGCCAAGGGCTCGTTCCCGGCAGATCCCGCGAGTGGCAGCTGCCCCACGGGACGTGCCCCTGGCACGCAGCCCTCCAGACAGACGTGCAGTACCGCTGCGCCAGCTGCCCCCAAGTATGATCCGGCACTGTCTCCAACGGCTAGGAGACACAGCGGAGTCGATGCCGTTCAGTCCTCTCCGCGCATCTTCCAAGGTCCCTCTCCCTTCAGGGGTGCAACCGCTCCCCTCTCGCCCCGAAGTGAGAAGTGGAAGGAAGAGAAGTATCCGGTTCCTGATATGCATTTGTAATTAGGCCACAAATCCAGCTTTGCTGCGTTCCAGATTGTTATTTTTATTTTCCTATGGCAGTCTCTCTTCTTTCTCGAGGTTAGAAATTTATCGCCCACTTTTCAGTTGCGTGCATCCCCTTGGGTGGGCCGGCTTGGCTGTTTCCTGCGTAGTTGTGCGGAAGTCCTCTGGTTCCCAATCTTCTCCCGCTTGCATTTGTTCGCTTCTCATCTCCGTTCAGCGCATCAAGGTTTATTCCCTTTCGCGCTCTCCTTGGGTCTCATCCTGGATTCGTTCTTAGAGCGGCGTCTCCATTTTCTATGTTGCTTGAAGGTGTCTTTCTGGCTTCCGTAATTAGATAATAGCTTGTCATTGAGCGGCGGGATGCTAGGGTGTTTACGTCCCGGCTGTGCGTGGGGCTTTCTGTGCCCTAGACAGACGGGGAGGGTGTTTCCCTGCCCTTCATTGCAGCGTGCACCGGTAGTTATTAATCATTAGACGTCGCTCCTGCAGCTTCGAAGGGGAGCCACTAGAACTGCCCTGACGAGCCGCGGTGCACGGGGGCTCGTGAGAGGGGAGGAGGGTGGAAATATCCTTGATTTAACCTCGGGCACCTTCTAACCTGGAAATTAAGCGGGCTCCCTCATGCTTTGCCCTAAAACGCCTTCTCATTAATCTGCATGAGCAGCACATGTGCAGCGCTGACATAAGTAGGGCAGAAGGTATACGGTGGTAGAGAAGGGTAGCTTGGTTTGGGATATACTGCCCCGACCTGTCCTGCCGTAGATTAGCCAGCCGGGTGCCCGGAGGAACCGGGAGGATTTACGTTGTACAGCTGTTTCTCTGAACTACCTCAGGGACCGCCAGGACGCAGAACTGAAAGAGCTGGTCCTGCAAATTTGCCCAAAAGACATGCAATGGTTTCCCTCGGGGGTCCGTGCACACTCCGTGCAGCTGTGCTATGCGAGGGGAGACTCAGACTGAGAACCGGGACCCCGTTCACGAAGAGTGACGCAGACGGCGCGGCAGGGACGAGCCAGCAAAGCACAGCAACAAGACAGAGAGATGGACGTGGAGAAGTTACAGCGGGTGCAGAGGTGCGCAGCAAAGAGGATCGGGGGCCTAGAAAGCAAGTCCCGCAAGGAGAGGCTGGGCACATCCAGCTGGTGGAAAGGTGCGTATTTAAGAGGGGCATGACAGCAGTCTGCAAAGACTTGAAGGGCTGCCGGAAAGAATTGGGAAAGCACCTCTTCTCTCTCGCTGCGGAGAGGAAGATGTGGGCCCAAAGTTGTGCAAAGTACATTTAAATCGGACCTCAGGAAAACCACCTATGCTGTGAGAAGAGGGAGGCAGTGGACTAGATGCTGAGGGAAGGTGTGGACTCCCCGTCGCTGGAGGGGTTCAAGGAGAGCCTGGGCGGGCGGATACTGGCCGGGTCGATCTAGGCGTAGTGGTGCCTCTGGTCTTCTACTGGGGGCATTTCCAAGGCTTCCTGGTGTTGCTGGTTGCTCCCCCGGTCTTTCTGCGACATGCCTTGGGGTGTTTTTAAGCCCCCCTCCTTGAAGCAGGACGTTGGCTACCGTGATTCCCTTGCTTTCCCTGTGACGGGGCCGGGTGTGATGTTGTGTCGTGTCGAGTTTTGAGGATGGTTTGCCTAGGGATGGTCCCTTCCAGCCCCACTTCTCTGTGATGAGCGCCCACGGGAACGGAGGCCCAGAAAGACAGGCTTAGCCGGGGGCAGAGCCGAGGCTGGGACCCAGATTTCCCGATGACGTGGCTAATGCTGTCAGCCCCAGGCCATCCTTCATCCCTCTGAAAGCCTCTGATCATCCGCCAAGGATGGAGATTTGGGGACGAGCCGGAGGGGAACTTTAAGGGCCTGGAGCGGGCAGCCTCCAGGTGCTTGACGAGGGCGGCCATTTTGAGACAGCGGCTGCCTATATAAGCAGGGCAGTGCGCCTGCTGGAAGCAGGCAACAACATTGCCTGGCTGGAGGGCTGCTGAGAACAACCTGG
>NW_005842680.1:610264-619732 GCF_000455745.1 Alligator sinensis | reverse complement strand
AGAGTGAGGGGCTAGAGACCCAGCCCGAAGGAGAGAGTACCCTCGACTGGCCCAAGCTGGGGCCAGGACCAGGAGGGTCAAAAGGGCCAGGGGCCCACCGTGAGGGATACCCAAGAGCCAGGGTCCTGGGGTCCCGACTGGCCTGGAGGTGGGCCAGGGCTAGTGGCTGAAGGTCCTGGGGGGACCACGCCTGAGAGGGGAAAGTAGCTTCGGGGGGCTAGGTAGCCCGGATGAAGGCGGAGAGGCCGCCTGATCGGAAGGATCATAGAGGGGTCCTGTTTGGAAGATTCTGGGGGCCGGTGATTATGGGAGCACCAAGATGCCATCTGCGAGGCTTGGGCTGCGGTATTGGGGAGGTAGGAGCTGCAGAGAGCGCCCCCTGGCATCGGGGCACTAAAATGGGTAGCCTCCCGCTTAATTGACATCTGTAATTGAATCAATTAACACCAAGATATGGCGGGCGGTTGCCCAGAGACAGGTGGGTGGGCCACGGAGATCGGCCCCTGCCACACTGGTGATCACGTGGGCGATGCGGCCGTGTTGCAGACACAAGCGTGTGCGCGGCTGGGCACGTGTGCCCCGGGTCACTCCCACGGCCGCATGCATGCTGTAGTGGAGAGACCGGGTGTGAAATCCCCGGCTCCTCGTGTCCGCGACGCGTTGCTCGATTCCCTGACCTTTTCACGCGCACCAGCCACGCTTGTTTTCGGAAAGCCCTTCTTATTGAACTGCGGACAGCGCCGTCCTTCAATATTGTTTGTCTTTTTGTATACAGTGCGCCTTGGGGCACATTTCGGAGGTCGCCGGAAAACCCAGAGAGTTATTTGGCACTTTAAGTAGACTTTAATGCATCTTTTGACATAGAGGAGAGGTGACCTGAATGCCATGTTATTAACCCAGAAAGAAGCTTTGCTTATTAGCATTTGAGTACTTCCCAATAAAAAGACAATATTAGAAACCATCTTGGTCATCTATCTATAAACACAGCTGTAATTACGTACATCTTCCAATCCATATTTATGAGATTTGGAAACATCCATCCTGAGATACGGCTGCATTTTACTGTCTGGAATAAATGCTACTTGTAAAATAGTCCTAAGACACTTGTACGATTATCCGCTGTGACTGAGCGTTACGTGCTCGTAGATTCGCCGGCCACAGAATAAGGAGAGGAGGGGAAGCGCTGCAAGGCAGCCCGTCGGGGAGAGCTAGACTCCCCTTTGACCTTGTCAGGATGGTCCCAAGCAGCAGCAACTCTTACTCTTCCTGCACCGCAAACATGCGCTCTTGCAGGTCTGATGCATTTACACCATGAGCCAAATCACACCGAAAGGGGTGAGAGGGGCACAACTCTGGCCCAGGCTGCGGGGAGGATGCTTCTCCTCGCCGGGGGGCTGAGCAAGGGTCTGGCTTGGTTCTGCCGGCGACGGGCGGCTATCGAACTGACGACCGAGCAGGTTAGATGGGTCCACGGGTTCAGCGCCTTCCTTATTCTTCTGCCCCGTCTTCTCTTTCCTGGCAGGTGTCGGGTTTTATGCGCTGGGCTTTTGGCTCCGGTTACTGACAGGTCGTGCAAAGAGCTGCTGGGACTGTTTGGTTTGTTCAGGAGAAAACACGCCGCTGCGGTTTGTGCAGAGCATGCTGCCCTGCCAGGGGTGTGCGAGGGGCATCACCTGGACAGGCTGCATCACTGGTATGCTCATGCTGAGATGTCAGGCAGCAGGAGCCTAAAAGCAGCTCTTTCCGAAGGCTAAAGCCTGCAGAGGAGGGAAAGCTCTCAGGAAATTGCTAGGGTTTGCTCACAAATGCCTGTGGAAGGGGCTCGTGCTGTGAGCGGATCCATCCCTCCATTTGATGGACACGGACTATCGATCACGTGTTGCAGCAGCGCCAAGAGGCCGAGTCGTGGGCTGAGATGCTGTTGTGAGCGGTAGCCCCGTGCAAACAAAGCGCAGCCCCAGCCCACGTGGCAGGCCAGAGGAACCCAGCGGCGGGAGACGTGGCAGCAGTGCCCTCCACCCTGGCTAGGGAGGCTTTGTCGTGGGCTCCAAAGAGGGGATGGTACGAGGTCCTTTCTTTATAGTCCTCTTGCACCTTGCGAGGACACCAGCACTTCTGCAACGCTGACCTGGAGGCCAGGCAGGCGGACCCAGCAGCATTAGGCACTTGGCCCCGGTCCCTGCCCACCCCGTGCCACCGAGCTTCCCCGAGCTGCTGACACGGTGACGAGGCGTCCAGCTGCTGCACGGAGCCGAGCCTGATTATTTAGCTCGTGTCTCAGCAGCGCGGGCTGCACAGATGGCGTGGCACTCTCCTGCCGCCTGCCAGAATAAATAGTCATTATTAATTGTATCAGGGCTTGATTTATTTATTTGCCCCGGCCTTCCCCAACATGGCAGCCTCAAATCGGACGTGGCGCAGGTGGTGGCTGGGAGCTCCAGGGAAGAGGGAGCCGGAGGTGAGGGGTGCTGTGCAGGACGGGGCAGGCGGGGACGGCACAGGGCAGACGCCTGCTGGAAGCAGCTGCAGGCTGCCCCGCACGTCCCTGCTCTGCAGTGCATGTGCGTGTGCATGCATGTATGCACGTGCATTCAAACCGGATCCGTGCTCTGTCACAAGAACCGAATGGGCAAGCCACTGGGGGGTTGAGCGTGCCCATGAACAAGGCCCTGTCCCAATGGTGCAGCCACGCCAATCCCATCCTGGCCACCCCGCTTGGCAGAGACCCCCAGCGCCGCAGCTTCGACAAGAGAAGAAATTTCCCAGGTAACGAAGCGTCGGCCCGCGGGGCACATCCTGGAGCCAAGCAAGCCTGCTAAAAGGGCCACGCGGAGAGAAAAATGCCCCGCTTACACCCGTAATTTAGAGAGCGGCTCTTCAATACGTTGATTAGAACAGTTATAATAGCTGCAAGTTTCTCTGTGGCTGTGATTACTAGCCATTATGGGCCATTTGCTTAATGACGGGTGAGTTAAGCTGCATGAATGAGCAATGCCTCTTATTGGCTGCTGCCTCTGGGCTGCGCGCGTTGCAGACACCGGTGCGGCCCGTCAATATGGTCATCATTTCCCGAGGATGGAAATAGGCTGCATCGATTTCATCTTTTCCCTACCCGAGCGCGGTGGGGGCAGTGGTGGCATCTGCTGCAGTGGGTGCCTGTAGCAGAGGATGGCCGGACTCGGGGGACACCTCAGGCAATGCGGTTCATGGGATGGAAGGTTTTGACCAGACTCAGCTCTACGGGCATGTCCAACTCTGCCACAGACTCCCTGCATGCCCAGGGTCAAGTCACTTAATCTTTCTGCATCTCAGTAGCCCATCTATATAATGGGGAGAACATCCTCCCTTCCTCTTTCCTCACCACCTGTTTGGACCGTGCTCTGTGCGATCATGCAGCTCCATCCACGGTGGGCTCTGATCTTTTTTGTGGTCTCACTGTAATAGTGAACAGCGGTAGTGATATACCGTGACACACTACACTAGTGGTAATGTAATAGCAAACACTGGCATGGCCTGTCGGGAAGTCATGCAACAACCCCACAGCGCTCGGTTGCTTCTGCTGCCCCAATGCAGAAGGTTAGCAGTGGGATCAAGGGTGCAGAGGCAACACGAGCGCCTTCTCCGCTGCTGGCTGGACCCGACAGCCCAGTCCTAGGGTTTGGGAGCGGGGGGAAGGGATGGGAACGAACACCCATGGGTTCACCTGCCCTGTGAGCCCAGCCGCTGCGCGCGAGTTCAGCACGCTCATCCCATTGGGTTTCCACTTCCATCTCCAAGCGTGTATTGCCGTATCGTGAGTGCATTGCGGCTCGCCCACACGCTACGGGCGGGGGAGAGGTCGGACCGGTGGGGGTTTAGTCCTTCGGAGGAGGTGCCAATGCATTGCTTGCGTCTCCATTACTGCAGCATCCGTAAAGGTCGGTTAGTTTGACACGAGCGCCTTAGGAGCAGCCTCCTAAATCCGAAACCTAAATGCAGGGCTTGGATGCATCCAGATTCATTCATGTTTGTGGTGGAAACAAACACCTTATTATCCCGTCGCTGGGAGGGTTGCGGCAGTTAGAAGCCTGGAGCGGAGCGGGGAAGGCCAGGGCTGCAGAGAGGCAGTGCTGTCTGCAGGGAGATTTGCGAGTTATTCGGGTAGAGCCGTGCCGCAACCCCAGCAGATGGACAGATGCATCACGCACAGCCGTCGTGGAGGTCTGTGCTGGGGGCATGGGGAGTTGCCGGACACGGCTCTGGCTCTGGGCCGGGGGCAAGCAGCCTTGTGCCGAGCGGGAGAGAGATTGGTCCCGTGCCCCCGCACGACCCAGACCGGAGCCCTGGTCTGCTGTAGCCGCGCAGGTTACTCCAGCCTCGTGCCTGGAGTGGATGGGGCAGGCCTCGAGGGCTGGAGAGCCCGCTGTGGGGCAGGCTGTCTTGGGCAGCCTTGTGCAGCCCCTCGGGATCTAAGGGGCCAGTTTTTTCAATCCCTAAAGCTCACAGGGATGGAAAAGTGGCCCCTCCTGAGCTCGGCCGGGCTGTCCTACCGCCTTCTCTGACGTTCTCAGAGCTGCTTTTGCCACGAGGCCTCGGCGGTGAAGAACCACATCACCATTCACCAGGTCACCGTGCTTCCTCCTCCTGGTCCATCTTATCACACAATCCTAGAAAAGAAGAGTTAAAGGGAGCTCAGGAGGTCACATCTAGTGCAACCCCCTGCTCCAAGCAGGACCAGCCCCAACTGCATCATCCCAGCCAAGGCTTTGTCTACCTGGGTCTTCAAACCCTGCAAGGATGGAGAGTCCATCACCTCTCTGGGAAGCCTGGTCCAGTGCTTCACCTCCTTCCTAATGAGCGTATTTTTCCTAATCTCCACCTCATCTTCCCTTGTTGCAGCTTGAGCCTGTTGCTCCTTGTCCTGTCATCTGCCCCCACTGAGACCAGCCCAGCTCCGTCCTCTTTGCAGCCCCCCGGCAGGGAGGTGAAGGCTGCTATCGAATCCCCCTTGGTCTTCTCTTCTGCAGCCTCAGTCAGCCCAGTCCCCTCGGCCTCTCCTCACCAGTCCTGTCCCCCAGCCCCCAACCATTTTCATTGTCCTGCGCTGGACTGTCTCCAGCATGTCCACATCCTGGAGCAGGATTCACGGTCCAGGTCACCTCTGACCCCAGGGCACGGTTCAAGCACCTGGGAAGCGTGGTGTTCAGAAGAAGCCAGCCGGGCTTTCCCCCGCTGCCAGCGCACCGGGTGGGTTGGTGCTGGGGGTGCCCCTGAGCCCAGGCTCTGCCCTGCCCGGTGTTCATGGACCAGCCCCTGCTGGGGCTCTCCGCATCGGCTCAAGAGCCCTCCCATTGCATTTCCTCCGCCAGCTCCATCTAACCCGCGCTGCTCCCGTCTAGCACAGCCCCCCCGCTCGCCACCGCCGTCCACACACGCGTGTCAGCAGTGCCCGCTCAGCGCTGAGCCCCGGGAAGGGGCTAAAAATAACCATGCGGGAGCATGGGGGAAAGCGGGAGCAGGTGTGAGGCCGGGCCTGGAGAGTCTCCCTTGGCGGGGAGCTCCTTCAGGGATGCAGCCAAGCGAGGCTCCGCATTTCCCTTCCTTCCTCCAGACGCACTGACACGGCGCCTGCCCCGAGCACCAGCTGGGGGGAAATCATTCATGGGAGGAAGGAGAGGCACAGCCGTGACTTCGGGGGCGTTTCATCCTCTCCTCCCACAAGCGAGGCCGCAGGGATCAGACACTCCCCAGCATCATTTGGGAGCAGGGCATGCAACCCGGGGTCCCGCGGGGTGAACGCATGGCTTCCCCCACCCTGTCCACACACAGGCCATGACTTCCCAGGGAGGTAGATGCCACTGCCCTGTGTCCCCAGCCCCGCAGGGAGGACTGTAGTAACCCTCAGCTTCTCAGTGGTGAAATGGGATGGTGCTACAGCGTGTGCTCCAGCAAAGTCTGGCTAAGAGGAGAGGCAGAGGAAAGGACGTTGTGGGGTGTGAAGCAAGTCAGGAGATTCGGGATGGAGTGGAAAAATAAAACTTGGCCAATGGACATGCTGTAGTTTGCTGACAGGACATGCAGTGGTTAGACAGCGCTCATTTTAGACCAGATGTAGCTGGGATACAGAATAGGAACAGGCATATGAATGCTATTAGAGAAACACGTTTACATATCTTCATGTAGTAAGCTTTCCGCTATGCGAGCCCAGCCGTAGCGTACAAAACTCTGGGTTCGTCCCAGAATCTCTGTTCTTCAACCCTGGACGACAGTTCTTGCTCTTGTAAAACTCAAATTTGAAACCTAGGCGAAAAGTCCTTTTCCCTACCGGGCTGGCCACCTGTTAGAAGCCTTTTTATGGCTTTAAGACTTAGGGAAATTGCAATTTTAAATTCTCTCGCGTGTTAACAAGATTGTTACGCATTTAGGAAAATGCTCACTTTATAAAAGTTTAATCAGTTGCTTGACATGCCTTATCTGTACTGCTTAGTCGTGTGCGTCTTTTCTGTATTTCGTTATTAGATTCGCTATCAACATTTAACTACGTTTGTGTTTGCGAGTATTTCATTTTGCTGGCGCTGGTCCTGGGATCCCTTCTTGGCCCTCAGGCTATACCCGAGGCCCCACGCCAGGACCCTCCCTGGTGAGAGAAGGAAGGTCCCCGGCCCTCCTGTTCTCCCACAGTGTCGCTGCCTTGTAGGACTCGTGGCCACGCGACATGGTGGAGGCTGGGAGCTTGCCCCGGTTCAGGGGGGGAAGGAGGGGTCCCAGGAGGAAAGGTCCCTCGGCAGGTGTTGAGCACGGTGTATGGGGGGAGCCTTGAAATCAGAACATCCTGAGCCTCCAAGAGCCGGGAGCTGCCACAGGAGAGGAGCAAGGCGGGTGGAAGGAGGCCTGTGGCTGAAGCCAAGTGCTGGCTTAGCAGGAGTAATTACTTCCAGAGAAAGTGCTTTGCACTGCACCCTCTGCTACAAATAAAGCCTCCTGAAATTGGATATCAGGGCAGGAGGGGGAAAATGATGGCTTTTTCCCTAAGCCTGTGTCTTGTTGGCATGTATAACACTGGCTAAGTAGTAATAGGATAACAGTATATTCTTTATTCTGGAGAGGGCAGGACTCTTCCATGAGAGTTAATCTACCATGGGCGTGATGATAAGCAACAGGGTTACTTGAATTCATTGTCTTAATAAGGGATTTGGAAAATACCAGCCCATGGGTAGTCTGAAGAGCTATAATTGAGGTCAGCCTGAGAAGCACGCGTGCAAGTAATGCCTGAGGAGTGAGATCGGTACGCTGCGGTTCCTGCAGGCTGCTGCTGGCGACGGGCGAGAGCGAGGCCCCGAGGTCCAAGCGCTCCCAGCCCCAGGGGAACAGCGCTTTCGGCATCTGCACACGGGACTCATCCCAATTATTGCCTTCCTATTCTTGCCCAGAGATGAACCCCTCTTTGAGGGCACCAGGGACAAAGGCAAGAGCAAGCCTCGAACCCCCTCCATACATTGCATTTATGGCATGATGAACATGTTAATTGTGGCATATATGACAAGGGTGCTACATGTGTACCCAGTTTAAGGCGCCTTAAAATGGCAAGCCAGGCATAAAAATGTTCCACATATAGTGTAGAGCATTCTTGTGGCTGGTGTGTATGGTGCCTTAAGCTGAACACAGGGTAGGTCTGGGGCCAGGTCAGCAATTAGCTGATTGGTGACTCCGTCTAGGGGACTGCATCAGGGCCTTGAATTAGCCTGATCTGAAGAATCCTCCCCAAATATGAGAGCTGGATACAGCGCAGGGGTGTGCTGGGAAACCTGGCTGATTAGGTACTATCCTATGTGCGCGCACACTGGGAAGCATCTCCCAGGATAGCAACTCCTGCGCCGAGCCTGCCTGCAGCCTGCGACACAAGGATCTTTGCTCTCTAATTAACTCTCCTCTTCACCGTCAAGCAGGTTTCACATCTCTTCTGCCACGGGGGGTGGACTGCACGCGGAGACGTGGCGGGTACTGCGACTACGGTGTTCACCGCCCGAGCAGAAGGCATTTTTATTGATTCCCAATGCTCAGTCATATATTTTAATGATTGTAGCCCTGATATACATGTGTATGAATTACTGGTTGCTTTTAATTAAGAGAAGCCACTGCGGCACATGCAGTGCATTTGCTCCTGAGAGCGCATTGGGGTTGACACTAGTTTGCAGCTATCACCAGTATCTCTTAAACTCTTCCCGGGGAATCCTGGCAGCCGGCCTGTCGCCCCTCCTGCTAGCGCCTTCCTGGATTCCCACGCCGACCTGCCCGCTGCACCCCTGCTCCTCCTGCCTGGGAGCCCCCCGTGCACATCCGGCCTGGGTGCAAGTGTGCAGAAAGGGGGGTCGTGCGGAGCTGAGCGCGGCCCGCAGCAGCAGAATGGCTCACCCTTCATTCTCGGTGGGTCCCCAAAGGAAAGTCAGCAGAAAGAGAGGCCTCCCTCCTCCTCCCTGCTCTCTGAGCTCGCCAGGGAGCTGCTTGCTTGCAGTGCGGCCCATTGCAACTCTTTGCATGTTGCGGAGCAAGTCTGCTGGCCTGGAAACTGCACCCCATGCCCCCTGGAGCTGCTTACCACTGGAGCTGGCATTCACCCGCCTGCCCCAGCCCGTGCACCGTGCAGGAGGACTCTGGGGCTCTGCTGTGGGAGCCCGGCAGACACGTGTAGCCGAGCGCAACAGCTGCGAGACCACGGGCCCTATTGTAGCCTAGGCAGAGCAGCCCCAGACTGGCCACTGCCGTTGCACAGCATCTCCTCCTGCCTGAGGTTCCAGCAGGGTGAAGTCCCCGCCCTTCATCTTCTGCTCCAGCACATGTGCAATGCATGCGTGGCAGGAAGGCCACAGGCATCAGCCCAAGCCTGTGGATTTAGGGGTATGTCTGCAGGAGCAGCAACATATCTAGAGTCTGCCCACGTGAGAAACTGAGGAAGCCTGACCCCACAAGCGAGAGCAAAGAGGCTTCCCATCTGCTTCTAGAGAGGAGTGGGGAGAACAAGGCAGGAAGACAGGAGGGTCAGGCTGATCCGGCACCAGCGTTTCAGGCGGATAGTGTGACACTCGGCTTGCCCGGGCTGCGCAGCCATCACGCTGCGAGGCGGTGATGGGCTCCTTAGGAGCAGGATGCGCATGTGGCAGAAATGCCACCTCGGTGCCCCTCTCCAGAGATCTGTCGCAGCCAGCCTGAGAGGCTGGTGTTGATCCCTCAGGGTGGGGATCTCCCACCTTGTCTGCATGACAAAAGCCTGGCGCCTGGGAGGCGATGCTCTGGTCACCTGGGCAGGGGGGAAAGGCCCGGCCCTGCGCGCGGGCCCAGGTAGCCAGGGATGCTTGGGAGGTTGGTCGGCTTATGGCTAGTATTGGCAGCTTCGATTGGACCGGGCGGCTGAGGTCAGAGAGGTTATTTAAGGGCCCGGTCCAGGAAGAAGGCAGCCATTAGCCATGCGGTCATCCAGGTGAATCTGAACCT
>NW_005842680.1:597671-609821 GCF_000455745.1 Alligator sinensis | reverse complement strand
GCCGGACGGGAGGCACCCCAGGGAGGCACTCGGAGCCTGGAAGGTGGTCGGCGCAGGGAGGTGGGCGGCTCAATGCAGGAGCGCCCCCTACTGGCCCGCCACACATGGTGGTAGCGGTGGGATCATCCGGTTCTGTGTAGACTACAGGAAGCTGAATGCCATTACCACCCCTGATGCGTACCCTATGCCCAGGTGGCATTTCTGCCACAGCGCAGGGAGTCAGGACTCCGCTAAGATAGCAAGTAAGGGATTCATTTAGAGACCCAGCATTAGGAGAAGGGGGCAGGGGCTCACAAGAGACCTGCCTGCAGCCTACACACCGCAGTTCCTGCACCGGGCTTGGCCCGCAGCCTGAATCCAAGCGGAGCGCCTGATGCTGGCACGAGCTCCCTTCCCAGTTACTCCCCCAGACTGGGGTAAGCACAGCAGCCTAGGACGCAGCGGTACCCCCACCCCCGGACTCACCCCAGCAGGCTCTGACCAACCCCCTGCCCCAACCCGGCATGCCTGGAGCCAGCGGCAGGGCTGCAGCCGCCCCAGCCGGTCACGGGGAGGCGGATTGCCAGGGCCTCTCCATTCCCAGGTGTAATTAGGAGATGGAAATGAGACCCAGCCTGCTGTGCACATGCCATACTGGGGCTCCAGGTCCAGCATCTCCTTGGGAGCCCATAAGGGATTTTAATCCAATTAATATTTCATGACCCTTTTAACCCTTTCAGAGCCCTGCAACCAGGCCTGCCTGCAGCGATAATGAGCCACGTGCCGCCTGTGTGATTTATGCAATTAGCCAACTTGGTGGGAATCACTGCTATTGCAGCGGAATCCTGGGTGTTAGTCACACAGCTGTGGTTTGAGAAACCAGGGTCTTTTTATTTGCAGAAATAGTAGGAGGGTCGTGGAATGAGTGAAGAATATCAGGGCTCCTTTGGGTCCCACTGCAGGAAGATCCAGCATCCAGGTCCTCGCTGGGGGTAATATCCCCTCGTCTGACCCCCAGGTCATCCAAGAGGTGCAATGTTCCCCTCTGCAAAGCTTGCTACTTGGGGTGAACGTACTGTGCCATTTCCCCGTTCTTTCTCCTTGCCCATTGGGCTTGTTCTTGAGCTGCAGGCTGCGCCTTCCCTCGCTGCCCTCCCTGAACTACAGGTAGTTCGTTTTGGTCCTGATTATGCCTCGGCACCGCTGCCCGGCACCGGGTCCAGCCATACCTGGCTGTGTCTGGTGCCACCAATCGAACCTGAACAGGAGCTCCCTGTGAGAGCCCAGGCTGCTGTGTCTTTGGCGCGCGCTCCCACACCTGATTTCCGAGGGGACATTGCTCTCACCTGGTCCAAGCCAGAGACTCCTGCACAGAGCGTTTCCCCTCCTCTGCAGAGCTCCAGGGTAGGCTGCAAGCTGCGGCTGCACAGCTCGAGAGCTGTCTCGGAGCGGACAGCCGTGCATTAAAGCACCTGGAGGTTTTTCAGGCCTCAGACAGTTGTGGGCCCCCAGGTTCACGTCCTCAGGGCCCTGCTGATGTCATTGCAGACTCCACTCTTTTTTGTCTATTTTAAACAAAGCCTGGATCCTTTGCCAGAGCTGCGTGCAATTCCCAGCCCCTTCCTTCCCCCTCTTTGCTTTCCTACACAGGTGAATTTGACCCCGAAATCAGCTGCTCTCACAGGAAGTCTCCTGGGCATCTGTGATTTTGCTGGGTCCTCTCCCTGAGACGGAGAAAGAGCTGATCTTGCCTCCCACTGAGCTCAAGGAGAGTCTCGCTGCTGTCTCAGTCGGCCCCATCAGCAGCTCGCTCGCAGGTGTGCAAGTACCGGCGGGGAAGGGGGGGGGGCATTGCAGCCCTGGAGTTGGCTGCAATAAGAAAAGGTCCCGTGCAGCTTCCTGCGCCCTCCGCATGCCTTTCCCTCCCCTAGTCCTGCCCCTGCCCGAGCAGAGCTGGGGGGCACAAGCTGGGGCTGGCAGGCAGCAGGGGCAGGTGGGCTGTGCAGCCCGAGAGGCTGATTCCTGCGCGGGGGAAGCTGTTTCTCAAGGTGACGAAGCCCCTGTGTTCCTGGCAAGGTCACCAAGCGCCGTGCGTCGTGCCAAGTGCACAGATTACAGCTCCACGTGAGGTGCCCGCTCACGTGCGTTGCGCCTGCCAAACGCCTGGGAAGTGTTTAATGGGAAAACTGCTCGTCTGGGCAAACTTCCCCCTTGGTTTCGCTTTGCAAGTGTTGTGTGCAAGGCATCTGCCTTCACCACCCTCCTGCTGCCCTGTCCGCGCTCAGCATGGTCCCCCCCATCAGAGGGGAAAAAAAGGTGACTATTAATTTTGGTCAAATTTTCTGCATTCGACCAAATGAAAGTTTCCCCCAGTTCTGGTTTTTTGGGGGGGACTACAAGGGAGGGAAGCACCTCGTTGTCCCTGGGTGAACAGCTAGAACGGGCAAGGCAGATCACTTTACAAAAGAAAGGAGAGGAGGAAATCTTTGTCTTTCTGGGGGAAGACGGGAGATGTGCGCACGCCAGGCAGGCAGGCAGGCCTCTTGCAGGGCAGGGCTACCTGGCTCCTGTTGGAGAGAAGATGGTAATCCTCTAGAAAAGCCACTGCTCTCTTCCAGGCAGGATCCCTTTCTGCAGGATGGGCCGGTCCTCGGCCGTGCTGGGGAGTCCCGATTTCCCTGCTCGGAGGGTGGCCAGGCCTGCGGGGAGGGCGAGCAGGGCAGCGCGCGGGCGGCTCCCTCCTTGCTGCAAGCCGCGTGCCCAGCTCCACGCTGTAAGCTCGCCAGGGAGGAAGGCGCCCACTTGCTCCCTGGAGCAGGGCAGGGAGCCTGGCTGGCCGGGCCGAGCAGCTCCTTCCCCAGCCTGCGGCAGGTCGAGGGCCGTGCCTCTTGCTCGGAGCAGACGGCTGTGTTGCCCGTGTCCCCTGGCATGCTCTCGTGGCAGCGTTGGCGTGCACTTGGCATGTTTCCCCCTTGAACCACGTGGAAATGAAAGATGAGGAGGCTGAAGTAGGACATCTCCCAGGGATATCTTTCACCTGTCCCTTAGCACGGAGCCGTGCATTCGCTTGCTTCGCGCTAGGCCTGCCCGTCCGTGCCGCACGGCCTCTGAGACCTGTTGAAACCTATTGCAAACCTTTGATCTTCTCCTGCAGAAAGGGCTTTCTGGGCAAGGTTGAGGGCATTAAGCAGAAACAAATTTTCCACAGGACCCTTTCTCCCTCTGTGTTTCTCTCCCTTTCTTTCCTTTTTAAAGACACTCTAGTCTAGTGTGACAAGATCAGTAATAAAAGGACCTCGCCGGGCTGACGGGGGGTGTCGGCGCTGGCATGGAATTCATTTTCCAACCCGTGCAACGGCGTCAGCGTGAAAATGCTTCATCTATTAGGAGCAAAGTCAGAGCATGTGGCATAAAAAGCGCATAAAGCTGAACTGTTAAATATTTAGGGCAGATGATGAACAGTATGTCATAATATTTGTTGAATTGCGTTTGCTGTTCGATGCATCTTCTCACTTAAAACCCTGACTTTTGGAGGCGGCGACAGAAGAATGGAAAACAAATCAGTTGACTGCCGGTATTTGGTTACATTGTAAATGAAGTACAGGATTTAATTTAGATTTCGTAAGGCTAATATTGCATGCTAAATACCAGGTGGATATTAACATGTATTAGCTGAGGCTTAGCAATGCATAATTAAGAGGCATTTAATTAACATACAATACTTCTAACTTAATTTTGGTAGAATCTTTTATTTGGCACTTCATTGCGAGTGGCACATAGGAAACCTTTCACGTTGCTCTCATGCCGGGGCTTGCCTGGGAAGGAGCTCTGCTTGGCACGCGGCGGGAGCGTGCAGAGCCGGGCAGAAGATTAGCAGGCGACAGCAAGTCATTCGCGGAGCCCGGTGCCATCTCGGGAAAGGCTCCTGCCGACTGCGGTGGTCCGTCTCTCGGGTCCAAAGGACTTTAGTGGCATTAAGCAAAGTGCAGATCTGGCGCCGGCTCTTTGCGTTCCTGCAGAGCGGGCTGGAAGAGGCAGCATCGTAGTTTCACACAAGTTTAGGGCTGGACGGGACTTGAACCTCTCTCAAAGACTTCGCCCCTTGGTGCTAATCTCTCGACTCTGGCTGGAAGGGGCTGGGGGGAGCATTGAGAGGATTGTTGTTGGGTCATTGAGAGGATTTCTCCGTTTTCCTGCCCTTTCTCTTGCGATGGATTTGCCCCGGTATAAGTGTGGGGCACGTCTGCCCCACGGCAGCTCCGGCACGGGTGGCTAAACCCATTGCAGGTGCAGTTGAATGGCAAGACAGCAGCAGGTGAAAGCGCCGGAAGCAGGGAGGGCGACCGGGGAGATTTAGTGGCGGTGCGGAGCTCTGTAACACCTAATAAAGACAAGCACGCGGTCCTTTCCTGTGCCGCAGTCTTTGTTACAAGCCCAGTCAATCTTGCGCGTGACCCTGGATTTATTTCAGTTGTGGCATTGTTTTCCTGCTCTGTATTTTGCTTGGACTGCGCGCCAGATGGACATCGCCTATAGCACAGGACTCCACTGCAGGCCAATAAAACACAATGAAAAATATATTTATGGCCGTGTTGCCTAAAAAACTGTATTATAGATCCTTAATAATTTTAAGCTTTCAAACAACTTTTTTTTCCTACCATGCATTACTGCTGAAAGCGTGCTCGTGGGCCAAAGACTGGCTGTAAAAATGACATCCCTGGGTGCCTGATTTATTCTCCCATCAGTGATTTCCAGGGCAAATTTGCTGAGTTTACACAAGTCAAAATAAGATTTTTTGTGTGTGTGTGTGTGAGTTTCTCATTGCTCGTGCTGGCAGCTCAGCCCAGCGTCTGGAAACAGCAGCGGGCTCCTTCAGCTCCAAACGAGCGCCATCAGGGCCAAGACCAGAACGCATCCGCCTCCACAACGCCGGGAAAAACCAGCTGGCTCTGCAGAAGTGGGAGCGCTGTTGGAGACACGCAGGGACCGATACCAGGCTTCGGTTCTGCCTTCGCCCATTATGAAAAGAAACCCGGGCTCAGCATCTCCAGGGACTGACGGGAGGTGGCTGGCAGGTCCCACGGTCCAGGTGGTTGTCCTGAGCCCCACATCCCTTCTTCGTGCCTCGGGTCAAAGTTGGGTGGTTGGTGAGAGCGCAGGAGGGTCTGCGAGAAATGTCGGGGGCTCGGCGGTCCGTGGCTCCACCACGCTGGGCAACCGCCGAGGTCTGCCGATCGTTAGGGCCGCTCGCCGTGTCACGCAAATAGGCTGTCGTGTCCCAAAGAGATCAGCAGACGCCCTGGCTGAGACAGCCCTCAAGAAGTCTGGTTTCCGGGCGGCGGGTGCTCGAGGCATCCTCAAACCCTGGCAGCGAGTCTGGCAGCAGCAGAGACCCCGAGGCCACCCGCCGCTTTATAAAAGCTCGACTCTTCTAAAGTCTGCTTGATGCTTGCTGAGTTAAAAAGTTTCTTGGCATTTTCATTGTCCTTATCTTGACAGGGCCCTAGTCCAAGGAGATTATGGGTAGTTGGCTTTTTTTTTAAAAGAAAGAAAATAATGAGCTTGCTCAAAAAAAATGCCCATTTCATTTTCATCATGTTTTATGCAAATTAGAAGTGTAAATACCATCAAGAAATCTGTTGCTAACTTAATTTGTTTCTGCTGTAGCACTGTTGAAGGCCTTTGATCTCAGATTAGTGCTTTGATCTGCTCCCTTGATCAGGGTTATGCACATGCTGTTTGCAGTTGATGCTCTTTCTCAGATGTTAAAAAAATATAGATATAAAAGAATGGATAGCTCAAAGAAATACCAGAATTAACATTGCCGGTTAGATGTCACACGCCGAAGAGTGGAAGTTAACTTCCAGAAACTACCGTACATGCACGCGTGTGCACACGTACACACAGGTGCGTGCATGGAGATCTACCCACATGCATGCGTGGGGTACAGAGATCTGCGGCTGGTAAAACCTGGCCCACTTGAATGGAGGTCCAAAAATCTGCTCCCTGTAGCAGACCTGGGCCCTGGAAACAGCAGCAAGAGCTGAGTGCTTTTTGCTGCCTTGTTTTCCCCGTGGACCTGGGATTGACGGCAACACCTGCATTTAATCCCCGGCAAAGCGCAGTTTTATCTAGGGCTGCCAGCTGCTCTCGCCGCGTGCGAGACCTTGCCAGCGAGCTTTGCAGAAAGGCTGCGGGGTGGCGGGCCCGGGGGGACGCTGGACCCGTCGTACGGAAGGAGCCTCCGGGCGTGACGGCTGGTGGGGTAGGACACAGCTTTTATGGGGGAAGTTATCCTGCATCTGCTGCATTGGGGGTTTCTGGCACCACACCAGGCCCTGTCTGTGCACGGCAAGTCTCTGGTCTGCGTAGCTCGTTTGAATTTTTCAGGGCAAAGGCAGCTGGCATCCCCCTGACATGGAGGGGGAGGTTCGCCCGCGGTCACGGAGAGCTTGTGGCCAAGCTGGGACCGGAGCCCAGACCTCCCGTGTCCCTGCGCGAGTCTGAACGATCAGACGGCCCGTTGCTCCGCTTGCAGGCTCGTATCCTACAAGACACTGCAAATAAGGGGTGAACCACGTGCCTGCGTGTGCATACGCACGTCTGTGCACGCTGCTGTATTTCAAACCTGGCACTTCAGGTCAGTCGTAACTGGAGACGTCTTTACATTTCAACGCAAGTGACCCCCTGCCTCTTCGCTTTCCGGCCTGCTCCCCTACAGCAGCCGGCAGCCCCCGTCCCGTCCCGTCCCACCAGCTGGCTTTCAGGGCTCTGGTCCCGGCGATGCCGGAAGGAGGCCCGTGTCCGCCACCACCGCCCTCCACCCCGCCGTCTCCAGGAAGGATGGTGCCCTGCCTCAGCCCGTCCCTCCCTGGTTTTTCATTAAAAAACAAGACTCCATATTCCATTATTTTCTCATTTAATGGGAGTAAAATGCTGATACGTACATTTTACCTACGGTGTTTTTAATCAGTTAATTTAACCAGAAACATTAATAATGTATTTCTTTGCCACTTGACTGCTCATCTATTAAACAGATTATACACAGAAGAAGAATGTCACCCCCTGTGACATGAAGTATCTAATACAGTGCAAATGAAATAAGATTTTGCATGTTTAATGCCAAAATGAAGCAAGAGGGAGATATTGTCTGCTGGGAACGCGTATCCCAGGGTGGATAAAAGCTACTGCAGCGGGCTTTTCTGTCCTGGCAAGCAAGCAGATACCTCCACAAAGGACACGCACATCTTCTGTATTTCATTTTCTGCTTGGATTCATTTTCTTGGCATTTCTCAGCAAATTCCTAGATTTTCATTAGGCTGCAAAACACGGCTCCATCCCGGGCTCTGGGAGGCTTCAGGCCCAGTTTGTCAGCTCTGCCCCATTACCCAATGTGCTGGTTTTCTTTCAAAAGTATAATTGATGCTACTTAAAGCAAGAGTGCAGCGCAGAGCGGCGCGGTGCCTGCTGGATGCAATTCACCCCGGTGTGAAGGAGCCACCCGCGGTAGCTCGCCGCCTCCAACTCGCTCTTCGTCGGGTCTTCGGTGGCCTGGGAGCCTGGCGCGTACCCATGGCAGGGGCTGTGCTTCGCTCTCAGAGCTTGCCCCGTGCCCACCGCGTGCCTCCCTGGCCTTCGCAATGCAGCGGTAGCAGCGCAGAGCCTCGGGCACTTCGAACACGTGCACGCACGGTGCATTCGCACGGGAGCTGTAAGCGGGCCCTGGCTCCTCGTTCAGCGGTGCAGACGGCATTTCGGGTGCAGCATGCAAAGCCGGGGCTCTGACCCTCCCAGCTGAGCGCCGTGTCACAGCGTCCGCACCGAGAGGATCCCCTCTGGACGGAGAACAGCTCTGTCCTGTAATAATAGGCGGCTGATCACCTCCAAAGGTTTCTGTTTCATTCAGTCCGGGCTGCTGTAGCCTCACATTGCCTCCCATATGCTGCCGCGTTGCATCACATTAGGCAAGCGCCAAGCTGAAGTGACAGGGCTGACGCACGATCACTCGGCGTCTCGGGGACGGGGATCCGGCTCCTTTCCCTTCACGTTCTGTCAGAGCCGGGCGCCAGCCCCGCGTCCTGCAGAAATGGTTTTCAGCGCCCTCCTCAGAGGCCTGGCTTGCAAATGCTGCTTGTTGCATGCAGAGGAGAAGGTACCACCGTGGACCCTTGTTCCTACCCCATCCCTGGCGCACAGGGTGCGAGGTACGGGGTGGAGGGCCAGGGCCTGGGAAATCCTGGGGAGGACAGGAGACCCGCTTCTGCACCTCTTGGATGCTGGGAATTTCCACGTTGCAAAACCAGTCTTGGATCGTTTGATCCTATTGTATTCCTGCCTTTTCCTCCTCCTCTTTTCTCATTTCAGCTCTTCCCCTCTGCTTGCTTTCGGGGTTTCTAGCCTCGCAGGTATTGACTCTCTCTGCTGCAGGAAGTGTTTACACGGGGCACCCCCTCGGCGCAGGCACTTTCCCCTTAGGGCTCTTTCTGCCGGCGTTGACCTCTTTCAGCCTTGCTCTCAGCTCCCCGGGCAGGCGGCCTTGCCCGCGGGGTGGCACCGCTTCGCTCCCCGGGCAGGCGGCCTTGCCCGCGGGGGGGCACCGCCACCACCGAGCCACTCCATTCATTTTGCAGGTGTGACTTTTCCAACCTTTTCCAGCCCATCGACATTCGCCCCCTTCCCCAGGACCTGAACAGGGGACAGGGTCCAAGCACAGCCTGGCACGGCACACAGCTTCAGTCCTGGCCTCGTAGACCACCATGCTCGCAGCCGTCAAAGCTCAGAGCGGCGGGCAGAGCGGGCCCTCCGCCGCCTCGGCCCTTGCTCGGTGCCACCGCCCCGCTGCAGGGATCAGCCCGGAGGAGTGGCTGACAGGCATGCAAGTCAGGGGTCCTCACTGAAAACTGGGATTTCTCACCCCCAAATCTCGCATACAATTTCCCACGATGCATTTTTGCCCTTGCTGAAGTCAGCGGAAGAATAGGATAAACCAGAGCAAAGACAAAAGCCGCTCTCGGAGCTGCGTCCAGAAGGAAAGCGGACATCTCCAGGGGTCGGAGAAGATGCAACGGATCAAATTGAAGGGGTCCTGGTGGAGACGTGGGCCTTCGCCCCGGCCCCGCGATCTAGGCAGCCTCGCCGCGGTCCCGGCAGGAGCGAGCACTGCCGGCGTCCTCACCCAGAGCTTTTCCAAAACAAGTGTTTCTTGCAGGATGGCACATATGAGGGGACTGTCAGGGAGCTGTCTCGATGTGTTAGCAACACTGTCAGCGGGAGAGAGAGAAGTGTTATCAAAAATAGCTGTTTTTCAAAGCTAAATAACTCAGCAATCTTATCCGGAGTAAAAGGTAGGAGATGGCACCACCAGCTAAGTGCTGCCGACATGCCCGCTCCCGGGGCGGGGGCTGTTTGCTTTGTTAAAAAGAGAGAAGGAAAACGCCGGGAACACTTGACCATCTCGGGCATTGAACCGCTGCAAAGCTAAAAATAACCGACTGGCGCCGGGGCGAGAGCGCGCCTGGCGAGTTGCGACGAACCGCGAGCTGGATCCGGGGATGGCGGGGGCAGGCGTTGCGCCTCCACCTGGAAAGCCGGGAGCTGGGGGCCGCGGGGCTCGTGGGGCTTGGCTGCGGGCTGATGTCATTTCTCTGTGATGTGGAGTAGCCGTACCGCTGGGGAAGGCGCCGTGGGGTCGGCACCCGCATCAGCAGAGCTGGACCCCGGGCGGCTGGGTTAGGCCTCGTGCGTGTGGGAGGCACCGATCCTGCCGCGGGGCTGGGAGAGGAGGGTCTGCATCCCAGCGCCCGTCCGAGCCTCCCTGCAAAGCGACGGCACCTCCGGTCCCTGCCGGGCCCTTTCCCCAGGAGCTTGGAGCAGCCGCTTTGGTGTCTCACCTCTGCAAGCGGCCTGGCTCCAGCAGCCCTTTGGCTGGTCAGAGCCTAAAATAAAACAAAGGGAGAAGGAAGACAGTTGGTTCTAATTAGTCCATTTGCTCATTTGCTGATTGACATTCTCCAGAGAGCAATTAGCCGGCTTTAAAGCCAAAAGAGAACTGAATCGGTATTTAACCTGCCTGGTGATTGATATTTAATATCCACAAAGACAGAAGTAACAAGGCAGAACATCCATTGTTTCCCATGGCTAATGTCTGACGATCTAGTTTCTGTCTCTTCCAGACCCCGCTTCTTCCGCCGCGTCCTGCAACAACTTCGGGAGCCGCTTTGCTTTGCTTTGCTTTGCCTGGACATTTCTGTTCGGAGAGGGCAGAACAGGCAGCTTTCGCCACTGACCCGGAGGAAAAGTGTTGTTGCTATTGGCATAATTATTCATCAAATCAAACCTGGCATCTCGATGTGGCCCTAAACAGCTAATGAGTCTCGCGTATCACCAACTTTCCAAGCAGATAACGGATCCTCCCCAAGTGCCCGGCGGACTGAACCGGGAACAAGCTCTGTCTGCCGGGTGTTGACAGGGTGGGTTGGTCTGAGGCTGCGGGACGGATGCACTGTCGTGCACTGGGGGACAAGAAACGCTCGGCCTACCGGGCCCTGGAAACCCTTCCCTCCAAAGCAGAGCATCTTTATCAGAGACAAGTTCAAATATATTCTTTTGTGTTGAGAAAAAGCAGCAGTTTGACAAGGAAGGGGCCGTTGCAACCGAAGGCAGCTGCTGGTTAGAGCGGGCGCAGCGTGGGACTGTCTGCAGTTCTCCGCCGTGATGGGAGACATCCGTGCCCCTGAGTAATCCTGTGCCGTTATCGGCCTGCGCGCCTGCCGTCTGTCTGCGCACGGGCACAGGGCGCTGCACCTGCAAGCATGGGCAAGTCGGGCTGATTTGAAGCGTATGGTTTTGGAGATGGGGTTTTGCCAGCAAAAAGCAGGAGGATCCCTGCGCACACAGGGGAGGAAAGCGAGGGCTGTGTGGGTCGGGGTCTGACCCTTGTGAGCATCCCCATCACCACGTGCAATCCTGGAGGAAAAGGAAGGTCCTCGTCCCTCGATCGATCGCCTGCCGCCCGAGCAGACGGACACACAGTCAATCTCCACTCGAAGCTGCTCACCCGGCATCGACAGGAAGCGATCCATCGCGCCGCCGCGGGGGAACGGAGGGCTTCATTGACTGCTCGAGGCAATGGCACGGCTGCTTCCAGGATAAACGAGGCAGCCGGTATGGCCGCGCATATCAGGAAGGTGCCGCAAAGCATCCCTGCAGGACTGCAGTCGAATCGACTGGGCGAGACCTCGGCACAGCCATCTTTTATCTGTCTGCAAAGCCACGGGAGGTAAAGGAAGAGGGAGCTGGAGAGAGCTGTGATCGGAATAGGCAAGGAGACAACACCGAGAAAAGGCTATTAGCACTAAATCAAGTGAACAGTAACTCAATTAATCTCCAAGACATTTGAAACACTTTAAAAAATAGAGTGGAAGGAGAAATGGTCTAGAGCAATGCACCACGCCGAAAGGACCCATGGTTTTTGGTGCCTCGTACGAAGCGTATTTATAGGCAGTACATAAAAGTGGATACCTTTTTATTGTTGTGTTTGTTTGTTTGTTTGTTTTTGTTTTTTGTTTTTGTTGTTTTTTTTTTTTTTTATAGCCCATTGACTTTCAATATTTTTATAAGAGCAAGGTCAGGGTGAAGCCAGCATCAGAAGAGCAAGAGGTATAGGCCGTGGAGACGCGGGGGAGCTCGGGGAAGCTGACTTTCTCCTCCTCCCTCTCCGCCTGCCGACGCTGGGATGGTTGCTGTTGTGCTCATTCGGGAGCTGTGGTTTTGGGAGAAACCCCGGCAGAGTCGTGAAGATGGGGGTGGTTGGTCCCCGGGGGGCTGGGCTGCTGGGCTGCAGGGGCCAAAGGACAAGAAGAAGCTGGGAGAAAGGTGGTCCTTGTGGCAGAAATGCCCCGTTGGTGCCCCTCTCCCGAGATCTGTCGCAGCCAGCCTGGGAGGCTGCTGTTGAATGCCCCAGGGCGGGGATCTCCCACCTTGTCTGCAGACAAAAGCCTGGCGCCTGGGAGGCGATGCTCTGGTCACCTGGGCAGGGGGGAAAGGCCCAGCCCTGCGCGCGGGCCCAGGTAGCCAGGGATGCTTGGGAGATTGGTTGGTTTGTGGCCAGTATTGGCAGCTTCGATTGGACCGGGCTGCTGAGGTCAGGGAGGTTTTAAAAAGGCCTGGGCC